>NC_060190.1:1408161-1423161 GCF_021184085.1 Oncorhynchus gorbuscha
GGTGATGTGTCTAGTTACCTGGTAGTTACCTGGTAGTAGGGGTAGGTGATGTGTCTAGTTACCTGGTAGTAGGGGTAGGTGATGTGTCTAGTTACCTGGTAGTAGGGGTAGGGGAGGTGATGTGTCTAGTTACCTGGTAGTAGGGGTAGGTGATGTGTCTAGTTACCTGGTAGTAGGGGAGGTGATGTGTCTAGTTACCTGGTAGTAGGGGTAGGGGTAGGTGATGTGTCTAGTTACCTGGTAGTAGGGTAGGGGTAGGTGATGTGTCTAGTTACCTGGTAGTAGGGGAGGTGATGTGTCTAGTTACCTGGTAGTAGGGGTAGGTGATGTGTCTAGTGGTAGTAGGGGTCTAGTTACCTGGTAGTAGGGGTAGGTGATGTGTCTAGTTACCTGGTAGTAGGGGGGGTAGGTGATGTGTCTAGTTACCTGGTAGTAGGGGTAGGTGATGTGTCTAGTTACCTGGTAGTAGGGGTAGGTGATGTGTCTAGTTACCTGGTAGTAGGGGGTAGGTGATGTGTCTAGTTACCTGGTAGTAGGGGAGGTGATGTGTCTAGTTACCTGGTAGTAGGGGTAGGTGATGTGTCTAGTTACCTGGTAGTAGGGGGGGTAGGTGATGTGTCTAGTTACCTGGTAGTAGGGGTAGGTGATGTGTCTAGTTACCTGGTAGTAGGGGTAGGTGATGTGTCTAGTTACCTGGTAGTAGGGGTAGGTGATGTGTCTAGTTACCTGGTAGTAGGGGTAGGTGATGTGTCTAGTTACCTGGTAGTAGGGGTAGGTGATGTGTCTAGTTACCTGGTAGTAGGGGGGGTAGGTGATGTGTCTAGTTACCTGGTAGTAGGGGTAGGTGATGTGTCTAGTTACCTGGTAGTAGGGGTAGGTGATGTGTCTAGTTACCTGGTAGTAGGGGTAGGTGATGTGTCTAGTTACCTGGTAGTAGGGGTAGGTGATGTGTCTAGTTACCTGGTAGTAGGGGTAGGTGATGTGTCTAGTTACCTGGTAGTAGGGTAGTAGGGCAGGGGGGGAGATGATGTGTCTAGTTACCTGGTGATGTGTCTAGTTACCTGGTAGTAGGGGTAGGTGATGTGTCTAGTTACCTGGTAGTAGGGTAGTAGGGTGATGTGTCTAGTTACCTGGTAGTAGGGGTAGGTGATGTGTCTAGTTACCTGGTAGTAGGGGTAGGTGATGTGTCTAGTTACCTGGTAGTAGGGGTAGGTGATGTGTCTAGTTACCTGGTAGTAGGGGTAGGGGTAGGTGATGTGTCTAGTTACCTGGTAGTAGGGGTGGTAGTAGGTGATGTGTCTAGTTACCTGGTAGTAGGGGTAGGTGATGTGTCTAGTTACCTGGTAGTAGGGGTAGGTGATGTGTCTAGTTACCTGGTAGTAGGGGTAGGGGGAGGTGATGTGTCTAGTTACCTGGTAGTAGGGGTAGGTGATGTGTCTAGTTACCTGGTAGTAGGGGTAGGTGATGTGTCTAGTTACCTGGTAGTAGGGGTAGGTGATGTGTCTAGTTACCTGGTAGTAGGGGTAGGTGATGTGTCTAGTTACCTGGTAGTAGGGGTAGGGTGATGTGTCTAGTTACCTGGTAGTAGGGGCAGGTGATGTGTCTAGTTACCTGGTGAGGGGTGGTGATGTGTCTAGTTACCTGGTAGTAGGGGTAGGTGATGTGTCTAGTTACCTGGTAGTAGGGGTAGGGTAGTAGGGGTGATGATGTGTCTAGTTACCTGGTAGTAGGGGTAGGTGATGTGTCTAGTTACCTGGTAGTAGGGGTAGGTGATGTGTCTAGTTACCTGGTAGTAGGGGTAGGTGATGTGTCTAGTTACCTGGTAGTAGGGGTAGGTGATGTGTCTAGTTACCTGGTAGTAGGGGTAGGTGATGTGTCTAGTTACCTGGTAGTAGGGGTAGTGTCTAGTTACCTGGTAGTAGGGGTAGGTGTGTCTAGTTACCTGGTAGTAGGGGTAGGTGATGTGTCTAGTTACCTGGTTACCTGGTAGTAGGGGTAGGTGATGTGTCTAGTTACCTGGTAGTAGGGGTAGGGGGAGGTGATGTGTCTAGTTACCTGGTAGTAGGGTAGGGGTAGGTGATGTGTCTAGTTACCTGGTAGTAGGGGTAGGTGATGTGTCTAGTTACCTGGTAGTAGGGGTAGGTGATGTGTACCTGGTAGTAGGGGTAGGTGATGTGTCTAGTTACCTGGTAGTAGGGGTAGGTGATGTGTCTAGTTACCTGGTAGTAGGGGTAGGTGATGTGTCTAGTTACCTGGTAGTAGGGGGAGGTGATGTGTCTAGTTACCTGGTAGTAGGGAGGTGATGTCTAGTTACCTGGTAGTAGGGGAGGTGATGTGTCTAGTTACCTGGTAGTAGGGGTGGTGATGTGTCTAGTTACCTGGTAGTAGGGGTAGGTGATGTGTCTAGTTACCTGGTAGTAGGGGAGGTGATAGTTACCTGGGTGGTCTAGTTACCTGGTAGTAGGGGTAGGTGATGTGTCTAGTTACCTGGTAGTAGGGGTAGGTGATGTGTCTAGTTACCTGGTAGTAGGGGTAGGTGATGTGTCTAGTTACCTGGTAGTAGGGGTAGGTGATGTGTCTAGTTACCTGGTAGTAGGGGTAGGTGATGTGTCTAGTTACCTGGTAGTAGGGGTAGGTGATGTGTCTAGTTACCTGGTAGTAGGGGTAGGTGATGTGTCTAGTTACCTGGTAGTAGGGGTAGGTGATGTGTCTAGTTACCTGGTAGTAGGGGTAGGTGATGTGTCTAGTTACCTGGTAGTAGGGGTAGGTGATGTGTCTAGTTACCTGGTAGTAGGGGTAGGTGATGTGTCTAGTTACCTGGTAGTAGGGGTAGGTGATGTGTCTAGTTACCTGGTAGTAGGGGTAGGTGATGTGTCTAGTTACCTGGTAGTAGGGGTAGGTGATGTGTCTAGTTACCTGGTAGTAGGGGTAGGTGATGTGTCTAGTTACCTGGTAGTAGGGGTAGGTGATGTGTCTAGTTACCTGGTAGTAGGGGTAGGTGATGTGTCTAGTTACCTGGTAGTAGGGGTAGGTGATGTGTCTAGTTACCTGGTAGTAGGGGTAGGGATGATGTCTAGTTACCTGGTAGTAGGGGTAGGTGATGATGTCTAGTTACCTGGTAGTAGGGTAGGGGATGTGTCTAGTTACCTGGTAGTAGGGGTAGGTGATGTCTAGTTACCTGGTAGTAGGGGTAGGTGATGTGTCTAGTTACCTGGTAGTAGGGGTAGGTGATGTGTCTAGTTACCTGGTAGTAGGGGGGGTAGGTGATGTGTCTAGTTACCTGGTAGTAGGGGTAGGTGATGTGTCTAGTTACCTGGTAGTAGGGGTAGGTGATGTGTCTAGTTACCTGGTAGTAGGGGTAGGTGATGTGTCTAGTTACCTGGTAGTAGGGGTAGGGGTAGGTGATGTGTCTAGTTACCTGGTAGTAGGGGTACCTGGTAGTAGGGGTAGGTGATGTGTCTAGTTACCTGGTAGTAGGGGTAGGTGATGTGTCTAGTTACCTGGTAGTAGGGGTAGGGGGGTAGGTGATGTGTCTAGTTACCTGGTAGTAGTGGTAGTGGTAGGTGATGTGTCTAGTTACCTGGTAGTAGGGGTAGGTGATGTGTCTAGTTACCTGGTAGTAGGGGTAGGTGATGTGTCTAGTTACCTGGTAGTAGGGGTAGGTGATGTGTCTAGTTACCTGGTAGTAGGGGAGGTGATGTGTCTAGTTACCTGGTAGTAGGGGTAGGGATAGGGTAGGGGTGGTGTGTGTCTAGTTACCTGGTAGTAGGGGTAGGTGATGTGTCTAGTTACCTGGTAGTAGGGTAGGGGTAGGTGATGTGTCTAGTTACCTGGTAGTAGGGGTAGGTGATGTGTCTAGTTACCTGGTAGTAGGGGTAGGTGATGTGTCTAGTTACCTGGTAGTAGGGGTAGGTGATGTGTCTAGTTACCTGGTAGTAGGGGTAGGTGATGTGTCTAGTTACCTGGTAGTAGGGGTAGGTATGTGTCTAGTTACCTGGTAGTAGGGGTAGGTGATGTGTCTAGTTACCTGGTAGTAGGGGTAGGTGATGTGTCTAGTTACCTGGTAGTAGGGGTAGGTGATGTGTCTAGTTACCTGGTAGTGATGTCTAGTTACCTGGTAGTAGGGGAGGTGATGTGTCTAGTTACCTGGTAGTAGGGGTAGGTGATGTGTCTAGTTACCTGGTAGTAGGGGTAGGTGATGTGTCTAGTTACCTGGTAGTAGGGGTGGTGATGTGTCTAGTTACCTGGTAGTAGGGGTAGGTGATGTGTCTAGTTACCTGGTAGTAGGGGTAGGTGATGTGTCTAGTTACCTGGTAGTAGGGGCTAGGTGATGTGTCTAGTTACCTGGTAGTAGGGGTAGGTGAGGTGATGTGTCTAGTTACCTGGTAGTAGGGGGAGGTGATGTGTCTAGTTACCTGGTAGTAGTGGTAGGTGATGTGTCTAGTTACCTGGTAGTAGGGGTAGGTGATGTGTCTAGTTACCTGGTAGTAGGGGTAGGTGATGTGTCTAGTTACCTGGGGGTAGGTGATGTGTCTAGTTACCTGGTAGTAGGGGTAGGTGATGTGTCTAGTTACCTGGTAGTAGGGGTAGGGGTAGGTGATGTGTCTAGTTACCTGGTAGTAGGGGTAGGGGGAGGTGATGTGTCTAGTTACCTGGTAGTAGGGGTAGGTGATGTGTCTAGTTACCTGGTAGTAGGGTGATGTGTCTAGTTACCTGGTAGGGGGTAGGTGATGTGTCTAGTTACCTGGTAGTAGGGGTAGGGGTAGGTGATGTGTCTAGTTACCTGGTAGTAGGGGGGGGGAGGTGATGTGTCTAGTTACCTGGTAGTAGGGGGAGGTGATGTGTCTAGTTACCTGGTAGTAGGGGTAGGTGATGTGTCTAGTTACCTGGTAGTAGGGGTAGGGGTGGTGATGTGTCTAGTTACCTGGTAGTAGGGGTAGGTGATGTGTCTAGTTACCTGGTAGTAGGGGTAGGTGATGTGTCTAGTTACCTGGTAGTAGGGGTAGGTGATGTGTCTAGTTACCTGGTAGTAGGGGTAGGTGATGTGTCTAGTTACCTGGTAGTGATGTGTCTAGTTACCTGGTAGTAGTGATGGTTACCTGGTAGTAGGGTTACCTGGTAGATAGGTGATGTGTCTAGTTACCTGAGGGGGAGGTGTGTCTAGTTACCTGGTAGTAGGGGTAGGTGGTAGGTGATGTGTCTAGTTACCTGGTAGTAGGGGTAGGTGATGTGTCTAGTTACCTGGTAGTAGGGGTAGGGGTAGGTGATGTGTCTAGTTACCTGGTAGTAGGGGTAGGGGGAGGTGATGTGTCTAGTTACCTGGTAGTAGGGGGAGGTGATGTGTCTAGTTACCTGGTAGTAGGGGTAGGTGATGTGTCTAGTTACCTGGTAGTAGGGGGGGTAGGTGATGTGTCTAGTTACCTGGTAGTAGGGGGGGGGAGGTGATGTGTCTAGTTACCTGGTAGTAGGGGTAGGTGATGTGTCTAGTTACCTGGTAGTAGGGGTAGGTGATGTGTCTAGTTACCTGGTAGTAGTGGTAGGTGATGTGTCTAGTTACCTGGTAGTAGGGGGTGATGGTGATGTGTCTAGTTACCTGGTAGTAGTGGTAGGGGTAGGTGATGTGTCTAGTTACCTGGTAGTAGTGGTAGGGGGTAGGTGATGTGTCTAGTTACCTGGTAGTAGGGGTAGGTGATGTGTCTAGTTACCTGGTAGTAGGGGTAGGTGATGTGTCTAGTTACCTGGTAGTAGGGGTAGGTGATCGTGTCTACCTGCTACCTGGTAGTAGGGTTAGGTGATGTGTCTAGTTACCTGCCAGCCCTTGTCTGCAGTGCGATAGTAGGGGTAGTGTTTGGTGATGTGTGTGTAGATTCCAGACAGGGTCAGCTGTCTGTCTGGTGCTGAAGAGATGGCCTGTACTATCAACTGGGCGTAGGAGTAGGGAGGCTCTCGATTCATCCTGGATAAGACAGGAGAGATGGGGTTAATATATATATATTAACCCCCATTATATACATATATACACACACACACACACACACACACACACACACACACACACACACACACACACACACACACACACACACACACACACACACACACACACACACAGAGTGAAGTATACCTTGGGGCTGTCTCCGCCGCCGGACTCTCCGTGTTGCTCAGCAACGCCCCGCTGTTGCTCGGAGACAGCCTTGGCAGCGAACTCCGCAGCCAGCTGGAGGTCAGATGTCACGTTGCGTCCGTAGCGATAACCCGATGACCCCGCACCCCTCGGACTGGCCGGGCACGAGTTAGGAACACTGGAGAGGAGGATGAGAGGGGAGAAGGAGAATGAGAAGGAGAGCAGAATGAGAGGGGAGAAGGAGAGGACAATGAGAGGGGAGAAGGAGAGGACAATGAGAGGGGAGAAGGAGAGGACAATGAGAGGGGAGAAGGAGAGGACAATGAGAGGGGAGAAGGAGAGGACAATGAGAGGGGAGAAGGAGAGGACAATGAGAGGGGAGAAGGAGAGGACAACGAGAGGGGAGAAGGAGAGGACAATGAGAGGGGAGAAGGAGAGGACAATGAGAGGGGAGAAGGAGAGGACAATGAGAGGGGAGAAGGAGAGGACAATGAGAGGGGAGAAGGAGAGGAGAATGGGAGGAGAGAAGGAGAGGAGAGAAGGAGAGGAGAGAAGGAGAGGAGAGAAGGAGAGGAGAGAAGGAGAGGGAGAAGGAGAGGACAATGAGAGGGGAGAAGGAGAGGACAATGAGAGGGGAGAAGGAGAGGACAATGAGAGGGGAGAAGGAGAGGACAATGAGAGGGGAGAAGGAGAGGACAATGAGAGGGGAGAAGGAGAGGACAATGAGAGGGGAGAAGGAAAGGACAATGAGAGGGGATAAGGAGAGGAGAATGAGAGGGGAGAAGGAGAGGACAATGAGAGGGGAGAAGGAGAGGACAATGGGAGAGGAGAATGAGAGGGGAGAAGGAGAGGAGAATGAGAGGACAATGAGAGGGGAGAAGGAGAGGAGAATGAGAGGGGAGAAGGATGAGAGAAGGATGAGGAGAGAGAGAGTAAGATCTAGAATAGGGTAACTCCACCTAACGGAATTGCGAATACATTTTTAAGTTAAAAAAATGAGCGTATGTCAAGGAGAAACCATCGAGTTCAAAGTTCAACAACAAATTCAATCCAATCAAATAAACCATTGACACGGAACATTTGACCCCATTACCTGGAACAACTGATTTACTGAGCGCCGCCAGCCCCTACGCTGTGTTCCAGATTAATTTATTTGGACCGTGGTGATTTGTAACACTGAAAGAGGCCCCTGGGTGTCACCATAACCCACCATATGACAACACCACCATACCATCACTACTATAACAGAGCTATACTATCACCACATGGTGACACCACCACTACTATAACAGAGCTATACTATCACCACGAAAATAACCGAACCAATAACACCACCATACTATCACCACTAAAATAACACCACTAAAATAACACCACCATACTATCACCACTAAAATAACACCACCACTGTGCTAATAACACCACCATACTACCACCACTAAAATAACCGAGTCAATAACACCACTATACTATCACCACTAAAATAACCGAACCAATAACACCACCATACTACCACCACTAAAATAACACCACCATACTATCACCACTAAAATAACACCACCATACTATCACCACTAAAATAACCGAACCAATAACACCACCATACTATCACCACTAAAATAACACCACCATACTATCACCACTGAGTCAATAACACCACCATACTATCACCACTAAAATAACACCACCATACTATCACCACTAAAATAACCGAGCCAATAACACCACTATACTATCACCACTAAAATAACACCACCATACTATCACCACTAAAATAACCGAACCAATAACACCATCATACTATCACCACTAAAATAACACCACCATACTATCACCACTAAAATAACACCACCATACTATCACCACTAAAATAACACCACCATACTATCACCACTAAAATAACCGAACCAATAACACCACCATACTACCACCACTAAAATAACCTCACCACTGTACCAATAACACCACCATACTACCACCACTAAAATAACACCACCATACATACTATCACCACTAAAATAACACCACCATACTATCACCACTAAAATAACCGAGCCAATAACACCACCATACTATCACCACTAAAATAACCGAACCAATAACACCACCATACTATCACAACTAAAATAACACCACCATACTATCACCACTAAAATAACAGAGCCAATAACACCACTATACTATCACCACTAAAATAACCGAACCAATAACACCACCATACTATCACCACTAAAATAACCTCACCACTGTACCAATAACACCACCATACTATCACCACTAAAATAACCGAACCAATAACACCACTATACTATCACCACTAAAATAACACCACTATACTATCACCACTAAAATAACACCACTATACTATCACCACTAAAATAACACCACCACTGTGCCAATAACACCACCATACTATCACCACTAAAATAACCGAACCAATATCACCACTATACTATCACCACTAAAATAACCGAACCAATAACACCACCATACTATCACCACATGGTGACACCATCACTACTGTAACAGAGCTATACTATCACCACGAAAATTAACCTCACCACTGTGCCAATAACACCACCATACTATCACCACTAAAATAACACCACCATACTATCACCACTAAAATAACCGAGCCAATAACACCACTATACTATCACCACTAAAATAACACCACCATACTATCACCACTAAAATAACCGAGCCAATAACACCACCATACTATCACCACTAAAATAACCGAACCAATAACACCACCATACTATCACCACTAAAATAACCGAACCAATAACACCACCATACTATCACCACTAAAATAACACCACCATACTATCACCACTAAAATAACAGAGCCAATAACACCACTATACTATCACCACTAAAATAACCGAACCAATAACACCACCATACTATCACCACTAAAATAACCTCACCACTGTACCAATAACACCACCATACTATCACCACTAAAATAACCGAACCAATAACACCACTATACTATCACCACTAAAATAACACCACTATACTATCACCACTAAAATAACACCACTATACTATCACCACTAAAATAACACCACCACTGTGCCAATAACACCACCATACTATCACCACTAAAATAACCGAACCAATAACACCACCATACTATCACCACTATACTATCACCACTAAAATAACCGAACCAATAACACCACCATACTATCACCACATGGTGACACCATCACTACTGTAACAGAGCTATACTATCACCACTAAAATTAACCTCACCACTGTGCCAATAACACCACCATACTATCACCACTAAAATAACACCACCATACTATCACCACTAAAATAACCGAGCCAATAACAGCACCATACTATCACCACTAAAATAACCGAACCAATAACACCACTATACTATCACCACTAAAATAACACCACCATACTATCACCACTAAAATAACCGAGCCAATAACACCACCATACTATCACCACTAAAATAACCGAACCAATAACACCACCATACTACCACCACTAAAATAACACCACCATACTATCACCACTGAGTCAATAACACCACCATACCATCACCACTAAAATAACCGATAACAATAACAACCCTGCTGTCTGATCCCATGTATTAGATACCATCTCCTCCTGCTGTCTGATCCCATGTATTAGATACCATCTCCTGCTGTCTGATCCCATGTATTAGATACCATCTCCTCCTGCTGTCTGATCCCATGTATTAGATCCCTCCTCCTGCTGTCTGATCCCATGTATTAGATACCATCTCCTCCTGCTGTCTGATCCCATGTATTAGATACCATCTCCTGCTGCTGTCTGATCCCATGTATTAGATACCATCTCCTGCTGCTGTCTGATCCCATGTATTAGATACCATCTCCTCCTGCTGTCTGATCCCATGTATTAGATACCATCTCCTCCTGCTGTCTGATCCCATGTATTAGATACCATCTCCTCCTGCTGTCTGATCCCATGTATTAGATACCATCTCCTCCTGCTGTCTGATCCCATGTATTAGATACCATCTCCTCCTGCTGCTGTCCCATGTATTAGATACTGATCCCATGTATTAGATACCATCTCCTCCTGTCTGATCCCATGTATTAGATACCATCTGCTGTCTGATCCCATGTATTAGATACCATCTCCTGCTGTCTGATCCCATGTATTAGATACCATCTCCTCCTGCTGTCTGATCCCATGTATTAGATGCCATCTCCTCCTGCTGTCTGATCCCATGTATTAGATACCATCTCCTCCTGTCTGATCCCATGTATTAGATACCATCTCCTCCTGTCTGATCCCATGTATTAGATACCATCTCCTGCTGTCTGATCCCATGTATTAGATACCATCTCCTGCTGTCTGACCCCATGTATTAGATACCATCTCCTCCAGCTCTCTGATCCCATGTATTAGATACCATCTCCTCCTGCTGTCTGATCCCATGTATTAGATACCATCTCCTGCTGCTGTCTGATCCCATGTATTAGATACCATCTCCTGCTGCTGTCTGATCCCATGTATTAGATACCATCTCCTCCTGCTGCTGTCTGATCCCATGTATTAGATACCATCTCCTCCTGCTGTCTGATCCCATGTATTAGATACCATCTCCTCCTGCTGTCTGATCCCATGTATTAGATACCATCTCCTCCTGCTGTCTGATCCCATGTATTAGATACCATCTCCTGCTGTCTGATCCCATGTATTAGATACCATCTCCTCCTGTCTGATCCCATGTATTAGATACCATCTCCTGCTGTCTGATCCCATGTATTAGATACCATCTCCTCCTGCTGTCTGATCCCATGTATTAGATACCATCTCCTCCTGCTGTCTGATCCCATGTATTAGATGCCATCTCCTCCTGCTGTCTGATCCCATGTATTAGATACCATCTCCTCCTGTCTGATCCCATGTATTAGATACCATCTCCTCCTGTCTGATCCCATGTATTAGATACCATCTCCTGCTGTCTGATCCCATGTATTAGATACCATCTCCTGCTGTCTGACCCCATGTATTAGATACCATCTCCTCCTGCTCTCTGATCCCATGTATTAGATACCATCTCCTCCTGCTGTCTGATCCCATGTATTAGATACCATCTCCTCCTGCTCTCTGATCCCATGTATTAGATACCATCTCCTCCTGCTGTCTGATCCCATGTATTAGATACCATCTCCTCCTGCTCTCTGATCCCATGTATTAGATACCATCTCCTCCTGCTGTCTGATCCCATGTATTAGATACCATCTCCTCCTGCTGTCTGATCCCATGTATTAGATACCATCTCCTCCTGCTGTCTGATCCCATGTATTAGATACCATCTCCTCCTGCTGTCTGATCCCATGTATTAGATACCATCTCCTCCTGCTGTCTGATCCCATGTATTAGATACCATCTCCTCCTGTCTGATCCCATGTATTAGATACCATCTCCTCCTGCTGTCTGATCCCATGTATTAGATACCATCTCCTCCTGCTGTCTGATCCCATGTATTAGATACCTCCTCCTGCTGTCTGATCCCATGTATTAGATACCATCTCCTGCTGTCTGATCCCATGTATTAGATACCATCTCCTCCTGCTGTCTGAACCCATGTATTAGATACCATCTCCTGCTGTCTGATCCCATGTATTAGATACCATCTCCTCCTGCTGCTGTCTGATCCCATGTATTAGATACCATCTCCTGCTGTCTGATCCCATGTATTAGATACCATCTCCTCCTGCTGCTGTCTGATCCCATGTATTAGATAACATCTCCTCCTCCTGTCTGATCCCATGTATTAGATACCATCTCCTGCTGTCTGATCCCATGTATTAGATACCATCTCCTCCTGCTGCTGTCTGATCCCATGTATTAGATACCATCTCCTGCTGTCTGATCCCATGTATTAGATACCATCTCCTGCTGTCTGATCCCATGTATTAGATACCATCTCCTCCTGTCTGATCCCATGTATTAGATACCATCTCCTGCTGTCTGATCCCATGTATTAGATACCATCTCCTGCTGTCTGATCCCATGTATTAGATACCATCTCCTGCTGCTGTCTGATCCCATGTATTAGATACCATCTCCTCCTGCTGTCTGATCCCATGTATTAGATACCATCTCCTCCTGTCTGATCCCATGTATTAGATACCATCTCCTCCTGTCTGATCCCATGTATTAGATACCATCTCCTGCTATTGGAGCCTGCTCTGCTCTGATTGGCTGCTGTATAAAACACATGTGGTCCGTCACCCCTCCATCTGCTACTGGGCGTGCAGGTTCTTGGTTCAACCCTGCTCAAACCTACCAGTCAGCTTATCAAGGTTCCGGTTGAGCAGCTGAAATTTTACAACGTGGTTGTGTTAGAGCAGGGCTGGAGTAAAAGCCTGCACCCCCAACAGCTGGAATCTCCTGGAGGACAGTTGACCACCCTGCAACATTACATTTATAACCAAATACTGTGAGCGGCCCAGCCAGAGCCCGGACTTGAACCCGATCAAACATCTCCGAAGAGACGTGTGTAATGAATTTCGTCTGCTGTTTGAAGAGAGTCAGACCGAAATGCAGCGTGTAGGTTACTCATGACTTTTAATGAAGAAATATGCGGTACATGAAATAACGGAAGAAGAAAACAACAAACGAGTGAAACTAATTACAGCCTATCTGGTGACTAACACTAAGACAGGTACAATCACCCACGAAATACAACGCGCACTCAGGCTGCCTAAATACGGTTCCCAATCCGAGACAACGAGAATCAGCTGACTCCAATTAGGAATCGCCTCAGGCAGCCAAGCCTAACTAGACACACCCCTACTAATACACACTCCCAATTAATACAAACCCCAATACGAAATACAACATATAAACCCATGTCACACCCTGGCCTACCCAAACATATAACAAAAACACAAGATACAATGACCAAGGCGTGACAACGTGAAAATAATGGTACAGCGACGCTCCCCATCCAACCTGACAGAGCTTGAGAAGAACTACAGAGAAGAATGGGAGAAATTTCCCAAATACAGGTGTGCCAAGCTTGTAGCGTCAAACCCAAGAAGACTCGATGCTGTAATCGCTGCCAAAGGTGCTTCAACAAAGTACTGAGGAAAGGGTCTGAATAGTTATGTAAAACGTGATATATATTAATTTTTTGGGGCAAACATGTCTAAAAACCTGTTTTCCCTTTGTCATTATGGAGTATTGTGATGTCGTTATGGGGTATTGTGATGTCGTTATAGGGTATTGTGATGTCGTTATGGGGTATTGTGATGTCGTTATGGGGTATTGTGATGTCGTTATGGGGTATTGTGATGTCGTTATGGGGTATTGTGATGTCGTTATGGGGTATTGTGATGTCGTTATGGGGTATTGTGATGTCGTTATGGGGTATTGTGTGTAGATTGATGGGGGGGTGATATAATCCAATTTAGAATAAGGCTTTAGCGTTGACAAAAGGTGTAAAAAGTCAAGTGGTTTGAATACCTTCTGAAGGCATATGTATATCCCTACTTTACAGTGTGAAGATCCCAACCCCACACACATACAGGCCCCCTCCTCTGGGCAGCAAAGTAAACACTGGTTTCCAGGGGAGAGTGTGTGTGTGTGTGTGTGTGTTTGTTTTGGCTCAGATGCTGTAGTGCGTCTGCAGGTGTTTCAAACAAAAGAAGAAGGAGACATGAGGAAGAAGAGTGAAAGACGTATGAAAGGAGAAAGAAAATACAGGAAAAGTAAGATAAAAAATTACAAAAAAACTCAAATCAAACTGTAGAACTATAAAACTATAATCAAACAACCGTAGAACTATAATTAAACAACCGTAGAACGAGCTGGAACTATAATCAAACAACCGTAGAACTATAATCAAACAACCGTAGAACTATAATTAAACAACTGTAGAACTAGCTGGAACTATAATCAAACAACCATAATCAAACAACCGAGCTATAATCAAACAACCGTAGAACGCTGAACTATAATCAAACAACCGTAGAACTATAATCAAACAACCGTAGAACTATAATCAAACAACTGGAACTATAATCAAACAACTGTAGAACTATAATCAAACAACCGTAGAACTATAATCAAACAACTGTAGAACTATAATTAAACAACTGTAGAACTAAATCTGGAACTATAATCAAACAAATCAAACAACCGTAGAACTATAATTAAACAACTGTAGAACTAACTGGAACTATAATCAAACAACCGTAGAACTATAATTAAACAACTGTAGAACTAACTGGAACTATAATCAAACAACTGTAGAACTATAATCAAACAACTGTACAACTAGCTGGAGCTATAATCAAACAACTGTAAAACTATGCAAATAGGTGTACAACTCTAGAACTATGCAAATAGGTGTACAACTCTAGAACTATGCAAATAGGTGTACAACTCTAGAACTATGCAAATAGGTGTACAACTCTAGAACTATGCAAATAGGTGTACAACTCTAGAACTATGCAAATAGGTGTACAACTCTAGAACTATGCAAATAGGTGTACAACTCTAGAACTATGCAAATAGGTGTACAACTCTAGAACTATGCAAATAGGTGTACAACTCTAGAACTATGCAAATAGGTGTACAACTCTACAACTGTAGAACTAGAGAAATAGATAGTTGTAATTAACATGGTAGTAACCCCTGTCATTAACCAACTGTAGAAATAGAGAAATAGATAGTTGTAATTAACATGGTAGTAACCCCTGTCATTAACCAACTGTAGAAATAGAGAAATAGATAGTTGTAATTAACATGGTAGTAACCCCTGTCATTAACCAACTGTAGAAATAGATAGTTGTAATTAAAATGGTAGTAACCCCTGTCATTAACCAACTGTAGAAATAGAG
>NC_060190.1:1428161-1470661 GCF_021184085.1 Oncorhynchus gorbuscha
GAATGCTGATCTTGAGGGGGGAGATGTGTGGGAGGAGGGTGAGGCGGGGCGGGGGAGACCGCTGCTCCTCCTCTCTCGACTCCTCCCCAGACAACAGAGAGGAGAACTGGATTTTGATCACTGTACTGGGGAACCTGAACACACATCTAGGAGGAGAGGTAGAGAGGAAGAGGAGGAGAGGAGGGAAGAGGAGGCGAGGGAAGAGGAGGCGAGGGAAGAGGAGGAGAGGAGGGAAGAGGAGGCGAGGGAAGAGGAGGCGAGGGAAGAGGAGGCGAGGGAAGAGGAGGCGAGGGAAGAGGAGGCGAGGGAAGAGGAGGCGAGGGAAGAGGAGGCGAGGGAAGAGGAGGCGAGGGAAGAGGAGGCGAGGGAAGAGGAGGCGAGGGAAGAGGAGGCGAGGGAAGAGGAGGCGAGGGAAGAGGAGGCGAGGGAAGAGGAGGCGAGGGAAGAGGAGGCGAGGGAAGAGGAGGCGAGGGAAGAGGAGGCGAGGGAAGATGAGGAGAGGGAAGAGGAGATCGGGAGGAAGACGGACGGAGGTGTTTTTTTAGTATATCTTAGAGTTACTAGACATCTCTTCAGTAAAACACTTCCTACTTCCTGGTAGTGCAGGCTTTAGTTCCAACCCAGCAATAAGTTTAAAACCTCAACAGAATCGGTGGGTCCCTCCGCGGGACGGTTGAGCTAACGTAGGCTAATCACATTAGCCTGAGGTTGTAAGTAACAAGAACATTTCCCAGGACGTAGACATATCTGATATTGGCAGAATGCCTAAATTATTGTTAATCTAACTGCACTGTCCAATTTACAGTAGCTGTTACAGTGAACTAATACCATGCTATTGTTTGAGGAGAGCACACAGTTATGAACTTGAAAATGTATTGATAAACCAATTAGGCACATTTGGGTAGTCTTGATACAATATCTTGCACAGAAATGCAATGGTTCATTGGATCAGGCTAAAACTTTGCACGTACACGGCTGCCAACTAGTGGCCAAAATCTAAATTGCGGCTAAAGTCCAAAGTTAAATCAGGAAATGTTTTATCTTTTACCAGATCTAACGAGTTACATTCTCCTACATTCATTTAACATTTCCACAAACTTCAGTGTTTCCTTTCAAATAGTATCAAGAATATGCATATTCTTGCTTCAGGATAGTTAGTTTTTGGGTATGTTTTTTTTTAAATATGTTTTTTTTATTAAGGGGCGGAACCTTTTAACACACCTGGTTACACCTGTGGTAACAGGCCTCCAGACTAACATTTTCCCCTGGTGATACTGGTGCCACTAAGTTTTTCAGTTGGTGGCAGCAGGTTAGCATATAGACAGAGACAGACAGACTTTTACACACACACACACACACACAAATAGTTCCATTGACAGCTGTACCTGCCTCACACTTAATTTCTTTAAACATCCACATACCTGGGTAAGAAAACAGGAGCTATCCCTTGTTCTCCTTTCAAAATGTGTGTGTGACCGGGAAAAGGAGGAGATACATCTCTAATTGATGAGATCCCATTGGATGATTGGAGATGACATCATAGAATTAAGAATCCTATTCCTCATTACAAAAAAAACACAAAAAAACAAAGCAACAGTATTGTCATCTGTGTGATCAGCTGACGGCTTGACGCTGCGGCAACGGTGATCTTGGGCTTGTGTGCGCGGCTGCTCAGTCACGGAAACCCATTTTCATGAAGCTCTCGATCAATAGTTATTGTGCTGACGTTGCTTCCAGAGGCAGTTTGGAGTCTGTAGTGAGTGTTGCAACGGAGGACAGACGACAACAACGAAAAATGCTTCAGCGGGCCCCTTCACTACAGACCCTGGTTCGATTCCTTCCTGTGAGCTTGGGCTCGAGGTGTCACTACAGACCCTGGTTCGATTCCTTCCTGTGAGCTTGGGCTCGAGGTGTCACTACAGACCCTGGTTCGATTCCTTCCTGTGAGCTTGGGCTAGAGGTGTCACTACAGACCCTGGTTCGATTCCTTCCTGTGAGCTCGGGCTAGAGGTGTCACTACAGACCCTGGTTTGATTCCTTCCTGTGAGCTTGGGCTCCCGGGTGGCGCAGCGGTCTAAGGCAGTGCATCTCAGCGCTAGAGGTGTCACTACAGACCCTGGTTCGATTCCTTCCTGTGATCTCGGGCTCCCGGGTGGCGCAGCGGTCTAAGGCACTGCATCTCAGCGCTAGAGGTGTCACTACAGACCCTGGTTTGATTCCTGGCTGTATCATAACCAGCTGTGATTTGGAGTCCCATAGGACGGTGCACAATCGACTCAGAGTTGTCCAGGTTAGGGTTTGGCAGTCATTGCAAATAAGAATTTGTTCTTAATTGACTTGCCTAGTTGAAAGATTAAATAAATAAAATGTAAAAATGGCGTGTCCTACCACTTCGAGGCTGAGCCGTTGTTGCTCCTAGACGTTTCTCCTTCACAATAACAGCACTTATAGTTGACCGGGGGGCAGCTCTAGAAAGGCAGACAATTTACAACCTGACTTGGTTGGAAAGGGGGCATCCTATGACGTTGAAAGTCACTGAGCTCTTCACTAAGGCCATTCTACTGTTAATGTTTGTCTATGGAGATTGCATGGCAGTGTGTTTGATTATATACAGCTGTCGGCAACGGGTGCGGCTGAAATAAACAAATCCACTAATTTGAAGGGTTGTCCACATACTTTTGGCCATGTATTATTAATGTATATATTAAACCCCTTCAAATGAGTGGATTAGTGTTTTGTCTGTCTATCTATCTATATATAGATATATATATTTTTTTTTTTTTTTTGGGGGGGATAATGTGTGTATTTTTCTGTATTTACTTGATAGGTATTAGTGCTGGGAGCTAGAAACACACGTATATTGCTGCACCTGCAGATCTGTGTTACGCGACCAATAAACGTAGGTTTGATAGTGAATAGCCGTCATGCTGACTTGAGACTGTTTACATTCTGTGTTTACGGGACACAATGTCGCCACCACCGTCCGTCAAAAACCACAAATTAACTCTAAAATGTTTCCGTTTAGCTGCGCAGTCTCCTAAAGACCAGAAGACTGCAATGGATTCACTTTAGCTAAACAGCTCGTATCTTCCCAATGTAGTTTTAAACCAAGTTAGGAGACTGTGTCTATATATATATATATATATATATTTTTACAATGTCGGGTTTTCAATGCGAATGGCTAATGCATAGAGTAGACAACTTTGACTAGTGGTCTTAACTTTCTAACTTACAGCTAAAAAAATGTGAATCGTGGCAGGTGTTTGTTTATTAATTAACAAGTCCAACAAAAAGTTTGCTTTAATTAACATAACTAGCATGCTAATGTTGCTAACTTTACAGTAGGCAGCTGAAAAATGTGACTTGTGGCAGGTACTTACTCCCGGGGCAGCTGCAGGGGAGGCGCGCCTCTCCTCTGAAACACGCCGTCCACGAAGACGCCGTTCTTCCCGAGGCAGCGCAGCGAAAACCCGCACGGCTCCTCGAAGGTGATCTGGAGGTGCCGCCGAGAGATGAAGCTCGAGTGACCCATGTTTATATCCACGGAGCCGTGCGACGAGTTACGGCCTACGGTCACTGTCCGCTGCCTCATGACGAAATCAAAGTCCCGGCCTTCGAGCCTGGCCAGGGCCCGAGGAGGAGACGCGAGGCGAGGAGGCATCGCGCAGCCCCGACTCAGCACCGAAGAGCCCGAGAAGGTGAAATTGGGAGGGTATGCGGGTGAGGTCACCCCGACTCGAACAGGGCTGCACGGGGCAGATTGCAAGGCCAGTAGGGCTCGAGCTCCGGTGTCGTCCCGAAAGTCTGCCATCTTCTTTTTTTTTTGGGGGGGGTTGAATACAAACACACTCTCGACTCTCAGACACACAGGTCCCAGTAACGCGAAGGGTTATTGGACGGGCCGCTCACGAGCTCCGTCGCTGTGGGAGAGAGACAGAAACAACATGGATTCTGGCCGCGGCGAAAACCCGGCGTGAACGCGGGGAGTGTGAATCCGGAAATGGCTTTAGTTTCGAAAAAGTTGTCTCGACCCTCAATCCAATAACACCGATAAGAGAAGTGGTAAACATCACACTGTTTGCTGCTCAGTATATTACACCCCCATCCTATAACCCACGAGCCCTATTTATTTGTGGCATTGTTCAAGACCGGGATGGCTATTATTATTATTGAAGAAGTTAGGCATATTGTAATCTTATTTAACAATATTATCTTAAGATTAATTGTTTTTGTCTTATTTGTTTGTTTCTAAACGGGAAAAGGAGGCTTTGGACGGGAGAGGGTTATAAATGCTCGTTTCCAGGAACCGGACGACACGTGCATTGAATGAGAAATGTTTTTAATTTGAGCAGATTACTTGTTTTGGTCACTGCTTTCCCCGACTGTTTGTTCGTAATATGAAGGTGAACTTTTCTCTGTGTGAAGGAGATGAACTTTGGTGACCAGAGATTCTCTCTACACTGTGTTTATAAATGCAGAAAGTACAAGAGAACTGGAAAGTGTGGAGAGTGGATCAGTAGTTTGGAATGGGACCAGGCGAGTTACCACCCTAACGGGAAAAAAAAGATTGCAGTCAGTGCAATTTAACTGCATTTAAAGTCTTTAACAGCTGTATGTTACAAATACTGCTTACAAAATAGCACTGTTTAAAAAATAAAAAATTAAAATTAAAATAGAGTAATTTTACTGCATCCAAAATAACACAGTTGACTGATGTTACTGCAGTTTCAAAACTAATATTTGTTTGTTGTGGTTGTAAGGGCAGCGTTGTGTATTTACATCCACACGAGGGCGGTACTGGGATCGGAAACGAAACCTACGTAATGACCCAGTCTTAACACTACAATTAGGCTTAACTGAATAAATTATAAATATGTATTGATCAATCAAAAAAATGTGTGTGTGTGTGTGTGTGTGTGTGTGTGTGTGTGTGTGTGTGTGTGTGTGTGTGTGTGTGTGTGTGTGTGTGTGTGTGTGTGTGTGTGTGTGTGTGTGATTAAAAACAAAACAAAAACTCAGTTTTAAGTGAGAATGGACTGAAGATAGGAAATGAACATGCGCATTACAAATGCCTCTTCCACCCATGCTCTACCAAGGGTTTTCCCAGCACCACAGCTTTTTGACCTATAACAGTAGCTATGTTGGTCTATTGTACTTTAAAACAATGTGTAAGGCAGGTTGCTTAGGATTCAAAACCTTCTCAAACAGCCTCATTCATACTGCTAGAGGAGGTGCTTCCACAATGGTGCTGGGAAAACCCTTGGTAGAGCATGGGTGGAAGAGGCCTTGTGGTGCTGGGAAAACCCTTGGTAGAGCATGGGTGGAAGAGGCCTTGTGGTGCTGGGAAAACCCTTGGTAGAGCATGGGTGGAAGACAGCCTCATTCATACTGCTAGAGGAGGTGCTTCCACAATAGTGTGATTTGTGCCACAGACAAGGTAACGTATTGGATTCTTCACACACCACAGTAAGATAGTATCTCATTATACCTTTTCATGCTTTAACAAAAAAAATAAATGAAAACAAATTTAGCTTTTATACTTACACTGAACAAAAATATAAATGTGTTATGTAACAATAAGATTTTACTGAGTTACAGTTCATATCAGGAAATCAGTCAATTGAAATAAATAAATTAGGCCCTAATCTATGGATTTCACATGACTGGGAATAAATGTATTATTATTTGTGTATAGTGGATCAGAAAACCAGTCTGTCTGGTGTGACCACCGTTTGCCTCGTGCAGCGTGAAACATCTCCTTCACATAGAGTTGATCTGTTGATTGTGGCTTGTGGAATGTTGTTCCACTCCTCTTCAAATGGCTGTGGTTGAAGTTGCTGGATATTGGCGGGAACTGGAACACTCTGTCGTACACATAGATCCAGAGCATCCCAAACATGCTCAATGGGTGACATGTCTGGTGAGTAATGCAGGCCATGGAAGAACTGGGAACAGTTTCCAGGAATTGTGTACAGATCCTTGCGACATTGCATTTTCATGCCGAAACATGAGGTGATGGCGGCGGATGAATGGCATGACAACGGGCCTCAGGATCTCGTCACGGTATCTCTATGCATTTCAAAATTGCCATCGATAAAATGTAATTGTGTAGCGTATGCCTGTCCATTCCATAACCAGACCACCACCTTAGGGCTGTTCACCTGCATAACCTATGCCTGTCCATTCCATAACCAGACCACCACCTTAGGGCTGTTCACCTGCATAACCTGTGCCTGTCCATTCCATAACCAGACCACCACCTTAGGGCTGTTCACCTGCATAACCTATGCCTGTCCATTCCATAACCAGACCACCACCGTAGGGCTGTTCACCTGCATAACCTATGCCTGTCCATTCCATAACCAAACCACCACCGTAGGGCTGTTCACCTGCATAACCTATGCCTGTCCATTCCATAACCAGACCACCACCGTAGGGCTGTTCACCTGCATAACCTATGCCTGTCCATTCCATAACCAGACCACCACCGTAGGGCTGTTCACCTGCATAACCTGTGCCTGTCCATTCCATAACCAGACCACCACCGTAGGGCTGTTCACCTGCATAACCTGTGCCTGTCCATTCCATAACCAGACCACCACCGTAGGGCTGTTCACCTGAATAACCTATGCCTGTCCATTCCATAACCAGACCACCACCGTAGGGCTGTTCACCTGCATAACCTATGCCTGTCCATTCCATAACCAGACCACCACCGTAGGGCTGTTCACCTGCATAACCTATGCCTGTCCATTCCATAACCAGACCACCACCGTAGGGCTGTTCACCTGCATAACCTTGTAGATTGTCAAGAGCAAATTTGGATAACTCCTGACACGAACACTGTAACAAAATGACAAACTGCTGAGAAACAGCTACAAAATACAAAAGTCATTAGACTTTAGCACAAAACTCATGAGAGAAAATTATAGACATATTTACAAATCTGAAAGTGGATAGGTGCTCCAAACCCAACTCTGAAAGTGGATAGGTGCTCCAAACCCTAATCTGAAAGTGGATAGGTGCTCCAAACCCAACTCTGAAAGTGGATAGGTGCTCCAAACCCAACTCTGAAAGTGGATAGGTGCTCCAAACCCTAATCTGAAAGTGGATAGGTGCTCCAAACCCTTGAATACAAAACTTCAGCTACAAATGTCCAGTTGTTTTCATTTCTTTACTTACTTACACACACACACACACACACACACACACACACACACACACACACACACACACACACACACACACACACACACACACACACACACACACACACACACACACACACACACACACACACACACACACACACACACCTACCTTTTTTTCTCGCACTGTTGGTTAGAGCCTGTAAGTCAGCATTTCACTGTGAGGTCTACTACACATGTTGTATTGAGGATTTCACTGTGAGGTCTACTACACCTGTTGTATTGAGGATTTCACTGTGAGGTCTACTACACCTGTTGTATTCAGCATTTCACTGTAAGGTCTACTACACATGTTGTATTGAGGATTTCACTGTGAGGTCTACTACACCTGTTGTTGTCAGCATTTCACTGTGAGGTCTACTACACCTGTTGTATTCAACATTTCACTGTGAGGTCTACTACACCTGTTGTATTCAGCATTTCACTGTAAGGTCTACTACACCTGTTGTATTCAGCATTTCACTGTAAGGTCTGACATTTCACTGTAAGGTCTGACATTTACTCATGAGGTGCTGACCTGTTGCACCCTCTACAACCACTGTGATTATTATTATTTGACCCTGCTGGTAATCTATGAACATTTGAACATCTTGGCCATGTTCTGTTATAATATCCACCCGGCACAGCCAGAAGAAGACTGACCACTCCTCATAGTCTGGTTCCTCTTTAGGTTTCTTCCTAGGTTCTGGCCTTTCTAGGGAGTTTTTCCTAGCCACCGTGCTTCTACACCTGCATTGCTTGCTGTTTGGGGTTTTAGGCTGGGTTTCTGTACAGCACTTTGTGACATCAGCTGATGTAAGAAGGGCTTTATAAATACATTTGATTGATTTGATTGATACTACACCTGTTGTATTCAGCATTTCACTGTAAGGTCTACTACACCTGTTGTATTCAGCATTTCACTGTGAGGTCTACTACACCTGTTGTATTCAGGATTTAACTGTGAGGTCTACTACACCTGTTGTATTGAGCATTTCACTGTGAGGTCTACTACACCTGTTGTATTCAGCATTTCACTGTGAGGTCTACTACACCTGTTGTATTGAGCATTTCACTGTCAGGTCTACTACACCTGTTGTATTCAGCATTTCACTGTAAGGTCTACTACACCTGTTGTATTCAGCATTTCACTGTAAGGTCTACTACACCTGTTGTATTCAGCATTTCACTGTGAGGTCTACTACACCTGTTGTATTCAGCATTTCACTGTGAGGTCTACTACACCTGTTGTATTCAGCATTTCACTGTGAGGTCTACTACACCTGTTGTATTCAGCATTTCACTGTGAGGTCTACTACACCTGTTGTATTCAGCATTTCACTGTGAGGTCTACTACACCTGTTGTATTCAGCATTTCACTGTAAGGTCTACTACACCTGTTGTATTCAGCATTTCACTGTGAGGTCTACCTACACCTGTTGTATTCAGCATTTCACTGTGAGGTCTACTACACCTGTTGTATTCAGCATTTCACTGTGAGGTCTACTAAACCTGTTGTATTCAGAATTTCACTGTAAGGTCTACTACACCTGTTGTATTCAGCATTTCACTGTGAGGTCTACTACACCTGTTGTATTCAGCATTTCCCTGTGAGGTCTACTACACCTGTTGTATTGAGGATTTCACTGTGAGGTCTACTACACATGTTGTATTGAGGATTTCACTGTGAGGTCTACTACACCTGTTGTATTGAGGATTTCACTGTGAGGTCTACTACACCTGTTGTATTCAGCATTTCACTGTAAGGTCTACTACACATGTTGTATTGAGGATTTCACTGTGAGGTCTACTACACCTGTTGTTGTCAGCATTTCACTGTGAGGTCTACTACACCTGTTGTATTCAACATTT
Organism: Oncorhynchus gorbuscha; assembly: GCF_021184085.1. NCBI lineage: Eukaryota > Metazoa > Chordata > Actinopteri > Salmoniformes > Salmonidae > Oncorhynchus > Oncorhynchus gorbuscha. The sequence continues at coordinate 1,437,221 of NC_060190.1, forward strand.
CACTGTGAGGTCTACTACACCTGTTGTATTCAGCATTTCACTGTAAGGTCTACTACACCTGTTGTATTCAGCATTTCACTGTAAGGTCTGACATTTCACTGTAAGGTCTGACATTTACTCATGAGGTGCTGACCTGTTGCACCCTCTACAACCACTGTGATTATTATTATTTGACCCTGCTGGTAATCTATGAACATTTGAACATCTTGGCCATGTTCTGTTATAATATCCACCCGGCACAGCCAGAAGAAGACTGACCACTCCTCATAGTCTGGTTCCTCTTTAGGTTTCTTCCTAGGTTCTGGCCTTTCTAGGGAGTTTTTCCTAGCCACCGTGCTTCTACACCTGCATTGCTTGCTGTTTGGGGTTTTAGGCTGGGTTTCTGTACAGCACTTTGTGACATCAGCTGATGTAAGAAGGGCTTTATAAATACATTTGATTGATTTGATTGATACTACACCTGTTGTATTCAGCATTTCACTGTAAGGTCTACTACACCTGTTGTATTCAGCATTTCACTGTGAGGTCTACTACACCTGTTGTATTCAGGATTTAACTGTGAGGTCTACTACACCTGTTGTATTGAGCATTTCACTGTGAGGTCTACTACACCTGTTGTATTCAGCATTTCACTGTGAGGTCTACTACACCTGTTGTATTGAGCATTTCACTGTCAGGTCTACTACACCTGTTGTATTCAGCATTTCACTGTAAGGTCTACTACACCTGTTGTATTCAGCATTTCACTGTAAGGTCTACTACACCTGTTGTATTCAGCATTTCACTGTGAGGTCTACTACACCTGTTGTATTCAGCATTTCACTGTGAGGTCTACTACACCTGTTGTATTCAGCATTTCACTGTGAGGTCTACTACACCTGTTGTATTCAGCATTTCACTGTGAGGTCTACTACACCTGTTGTATTCAGCATTTCACTGTGAGGTCTACTACACCTGTTGTATTCAGCATTTCACTGTGAGGTCTACTACACCTGTTGTATTCAGCATTTCACTGTAAGGTCTACTACACCTGTTGTATTCAGCATTTCACTGTGAGGTCTACCTACACCTGTTGTATTCAGCATTTCACTGTGAGGTCTACTACACCTGTTGTATTCAGCATTTCACTGTGAGGTCTACTAAACCTGTTGTATTCAGCATTTCACTGTAAGGTCTACTACACCTGTTGTATTCAGCATTTCACTGTGAGGTCTACTACACCTGTTGTATTCAGCATTTCCCTGTGAGGTCTACTACACCTGTTGTATTCATCATTTCACTGTGAGGTCTACTACACCTGTTGTATTCAGCATTTCACTGTGAGGTCTACTACACCTGTTGTATTCAGCATTTCACTGTGAGGTCTACTACACCTGTTGTATTGAGCATTTCACTGTGAGGTCTACTACACCTGTTGTATTCAGCATTTCACTGTAAGGTCTACTACACCTGTTGTATTCAGCATTTCACTGTGAGGTCTACTACACCTGTTGTATTCACGATTTCACTGTTTGGAGACAGATTTAAATGACAGTATAAATAGGAAAACAGATATAAATGGCAGTATAAACAGGAAAACAGATAGAAATGGCAGTATAAACAGGAAAACAGATATAAATGGCAGTATAAACAGGAAGACAGATATAAATGGCTGTATAAACAGGAAATCAGATATAAATGGCAGTATAAATAGGAAAACAGATATAAATGGCAGTATAAACAGGAAAACAGATATAAATGGCAGTATAAACAGGAAAACAGATATAAATGGCAGTATAAACAGGAAAACAGATATAAATGGCAGTATAAACAGGAAAACAGATATAAATGGCAGTATAAACAGGAAAACAGATATAAATGGCAGTATAAATAGGAAAACAGATAACAGTAGTGTTCTGTGGGGAATAACAGTAGTGTTCTGTGGGGAATAACAGTAGTGTTCTGTGGGGAATAACAGTAGTGTTCTCGTTGATCTATATTTTAGCTAATTGTTAAGAATGAGAATTTAGCTAATGAGAGAATGAGTAAATAGCCAATGAAATCTCCTGATGACAAGATTACATGAATCTGCCCCTAAACTATATTTATTGCCCTGTGGGTCCTGGTCTAAAACAGGTGCAGTAGGACTACGGCCTGGCTGTGATACTGTAGGACTACTGCACCTGTTGGACCTGGCTGTGATACTGTAGGACTACTGCACCTGTTGGGCATGGCTGTCATACTGTAGGACTACTGCACCTGCTTGGACCTGGCTGCGATACTGTAGGACTACTGCACCTGGCTGGGATACTGTAGGACTACTGCACCTGGCTGGGATACTGTAGGACTACTGCACCTGGCTGGGATACTGTAGGACTACTGCACCTGGCTGGGATACTGTAGGACTACTGCACCTGGCTGGGATACTGTAGGACTACTGCACCTGGCTGGGATACTGTAGGACTACTGCACCTGGCTGGGATACTGTAGGACTACTGCACCTGTTGGGCCTGGCTGTGATACTGTAGGACTACTGCACCTGTTGGACCTGGCTGTGATACTGTAGAACTACTTATGTTACTTTACTGGGTGAATTCAGGAAGCATTCCAAGGTCCTCCTGTGTTTGTGTTTACCATGGCAACCAGAAATGTAAATAAAACGAGATGATTGCCCGAATGATAATCAGCCTCTGTGTCTGAGGATCTATTTCCCCTAAATGTAATGTTCATGTCAACCCAGGTCCATCTTTTCAAAGAAACACAATTTTTTAAAATCTAGTTCCGTTTTCACTTTTTATTGCCTGCTAAATAACCAACAACCATAGATAACGAAAATGAGAATAAGGTGAGGAATCATTCCATGTCAACTAGGCGCATCTTTCTTTTAAAGAAACACCATTTATTTCAATCTCTAGTTGAGTGAAATAAGTAGTTTTGTTCCCGGTCACAAAATAATCCAGAAAAAAAATGCAATAGACAGCGCCACACTCAGGCAGAAAACGGAATGTTCTATTCTAAACCAGGCTCATCTCTTTAAAAATAAAACACCATTTATTTAACTTGTGTTCCTGTGAGCACAAGAAAATCCTAACAATTCGGGTAAAGATCGCCACAGTCAAGGCAGAACATTGTGAATGTTCTATCATAAAGTCAGAACAATTGGTTTCCCTGGCTGTTATATGGCTGCTAACCTATAACCGGTCCAGATTGACACCCAGAAAATATTATATATAACTCATTACCGCAATGACCCTTCAGTGCGCGTCTGTGTGTGCCCGTTATCCGACGAGAGAGCCGCGACCTTTCAGCAGCAATGTATAAAATAATGACATAACACAGACTATCTGGACTAGCCAACTCAAAACACAACGTGTAGCAGTTCTCTAACTGAGCATTTAATGTCAGTCAGAACAATTGGTTTCCCCTGGCTGTTATATGGCTGCCAGTAAATGAATAGAAGACATTCACCTGCTTTAAACCTGTCTCCGATTTAATCGCATAGTTTACACTGATCCCACCGCGGACCTTTGACAAATAAATATCCGTCTGAAAAAGGCGTCCAATGGTCTGTTTTGTCAACGAGTTTAAAGTATTCCAAACACTGGTCATAACCAAATGATCCCAATAATTTAGTTAGTAAACGATGCCCTCTTCTGGTATGTTCTATTGCGACCTGTCTGTGGGACTCGTTGTTTCCCTATTAACTACTGAGAGATACAGTGAAGTCAAAGACGAAATTAACCGCAACACACTGGTCTCAAATATATTACCATAACTAAGGCAACACAGAACCACGGCGGACCCATTGTTAAAATGAGAGGCTCTTCACCATATTAAAAGGTGTCCCACTGCAACGTACCTAGCTCCGCCCACTGGGGCGTGACTTATGGAGCGCTCTTTGAAATAAACGCTCCTATCGTTATATATGGAGAGTGCTTGACTTGGGCCGGAGCTGTCCAGAGCGCCTTACCGATACTTCAATTTTTTTTTTGCGGTTCCTCTATTAAACAAAGTAGCCTATAACCGGCCCAGATTGACACCCAGAAAATGTTATATATAATTCATAATCGCAATGACCCTTCAGTGCGTGTCTGTGTGTACCCGTTATCCGACGAGAGAGCCGCGACATTTCAACAGCATGTATAAAATAATGACAAAACACAGACTATCTGGACCAGCCAATTCAAAACACAACGTGTAGCAGTTCTCTGAGCATTAATGTCCCTTTAGCAGTCTGTAGCAGTTCTCTAACTGAGCATTAATGTCCCTTTAGCCGTCTGTAGCAGTTCTCTAACTGAGCATTAATGTCCCTTTAGCCGTCAGTAGCAGTTCTCTAACTGAGCATTAATGTCCCTTTAGCAGTCTGTAGCAGTTCTCTAACTGAGCATTAATGTCCCTTTAGCCGTCTGTAGCAGTTCTCTAACTGAGCATTAATGTCCCTTTAGCCGTCTGTAGCAGTTCTCTAACTGAGCATTAATGTACCTTTAGCCGTCCGTAGCAGTTCTCTAACTGAGCATTAATGTCCCTTTAGCCGTCTGTAGCAGTTCTCTAACTGAGCATTAATGTCCCTTTAGCCGTCTGTAGCAGTTCTCTAACTGAGCATTAATGTCCCTTTAGCCGTCTGTAGCAGTTCTCTAACTGAGCATTAATGTCCCTTTAGCCGTCTGTAGCAGTTCTCTAACTGAGCATTAATGTCCCTTTAGCCGTTTGACCGGAACTGTATAGCCGAAATAAATCTGCAAGGTTGGGAAAACTAGGATTAAACAGTAAAGCCATGTAATTGGGAGACCGTTAAAAAATATGCCAAGAATAGCTGTTAATTAATTAATTAATTGACTTGCTGTGCATAGACCTCACCTGAAACATGAATATTTGAGCCTTATATACAGTTGAAGTCGGAAGGATACATACACCTTAGCCAAATACATTTAAACTCAGTTTTTCATAATTCCTGACAATTAATCCTAGTAAACATGTTTTATGTCTGTTAGAATCACCACTTCATTTTAAGAATGTGAAATGTCAGAATAATAGTAGAGGGAATGATTTATTTCAGCTTGTATTTCTTTCATCACATTCCCAGTGGGTCAGAAGTTTACATACACTCAATTAGTATTTGGTAGCATTACCTATAAATTGTCTAACTTGCGTCAAACGTTTCGGGTAGCCTTCCACAAGCTTTCCACAATAAGTTGGGTGAATTTTGGCCCATTCCTCCTGACAGAGCTGGTGTAACTGAGTCAGGTTTGAGGGCCTCCTTACTCGCACACGCTTTTTCAGATCTGCCCACACATTTTCTATGGGATTGAGTTCAGGGCTTTGTGATGACCACTCCAACAGCTTGACTTTGTTGTCCATTTTGTCACAACTTTGGAAGTATGCTTGGGGTCATTGTCCATTTGGAAGACCCATTTGCGACGAAGCTTTAACTTCGTGACTGATGTCTTGAGATGTTGCTTCAATATGCCCACATCTATTTTGTAAAGTGCACCAGTCCCTCCTGCAGCAAAGCATCCCCACAACATGATGCTGCCACCCCTGTGCTTCACGGTTGGCATGGTGTTCTTTGGCTTGCAAGCCTCCCCCTTTTTCCGCCAAACATAATGATGGTCATTATGGCCAAACAGTTCTATTTTTGTTTCATCAGACCTGAGGACATTTCTCCAAAAAGTACAATCTTTGTCCCCATGTGCAGTTGCAAACCGTAGTCTGGCTTTTTTATGGCGGTTTTGGAGCAGTGGCTTCTTCCTTGCAGAGCGGCCTTTTGGGTTATGTTGATATAGGACTCGTTTTACTGTGGATATAGATACTTTTGTACCTGTTTCCTCCAGCATCTTCACATGGTACTTTGCTGTTGTTCTGGGATTGATTTGCACTTTTCGCACCAAAGTACGTTCATCTCTAGGACACAGAACGTGTCTCCTTCCTGAGCGGTATGACGGCTGAGTAGTCCCATGGTGTTTATACTTGCATAATATTGTTTGTACAGATGAACGTGGTACCTTCAGGTGTTTGGAAATTGCTCCCAAGGATAAACCAGACTTGTGGAGGTCTACAATGTTTTTTCTGAGGTCTTGGCTGATTTCTTTGATGTCAAGCAAAGAGGCACCGAGTTTGAAGGCAGGCCTTGAAATACATCCACAGGTACACCACCAATTTACTCAAATGATGTCAGTTAGCCTATCAGAAGCTTCTAAAATTACTTGACTTGGGTCATGCACAAAGTAGATGTCCTAACCGACTTGCCAAAACTATAGTTTGTTAACAAGACATTTGTGGAGTGGTTGAAAAACTAGTTTTAATGACTCCAACCGAAGTGTATGTAAACTTGTGTTGTGTGCGTCCAATCAAGTTGATTTGTGAATTTTCTTATTAAGAGATTGGTTGGGATGAAGAAATGAGAATTTAACACTGAGCATCAACCAACATGCCTACAGTAGACAATCATCTATAATGTTTTGTCTTATGGATGCTAATAAAATACACAGACGACCTTGTTCATTAGCGTGATGATTTTATTGGTTTGTGATGATTAAAGTTAAAACCAAGCAGCTGCAGGGATCATCTCAACAGACAGTAAAGATTCTATTTTGGAATGACTGGACAGCAGAACACCCAGAGGAACAGAATGAGAGTACAGTTCTAGAGAACACCAGCTAGAGTTCTACATTCTAGGAGAATTCCAGCCTCCAGCCACCAGTGTCCAGGATCCAGACATGACATCATGCCATGGATTTAATACCCCTGGTGTCTAACTTTAACAAGACATGTACCTCCAATGCAGCCATAGTATTACTATCTCTCTTTTATCTGGTGGAAATGGGTTTCTGAGTCCTACTCAAACCAAGCATACGACTGAGACCAGGATTCAATCCCAGCGCTTTATCAGCTATGTGCCATTTTAAATGTAATTTCTGATTGAACTGACTGAACTGAACATTTCATTGTGTGTGTGTGACTGATTGAGGTTGTGGACAGGTGTATTTTATACTGATAACAAGTTCAAACAGGTGCCATTAATACAGGTAACGAGTGGAGGACAGAGGAGCCTCTTAAAGAAGAAGTTACAGGTCTGTGAGAGCCAGAAATCTTGCTTGTTTCTAGGTGATCAAATACTTATTTTCCACCACAATTTGCAAATAAATTCATTAAAAATCCTACAATGTGATTTTCTGGATTTTTTTCCCTAATTTTGTCTGTCATAGTTGAAGTGTACCTATGATGAAAATTACAGGCCTCTCATCTTTTTAATTGGGAGAACTTGCACAATTGGTGGCTGACTAAATACTTTTTTGCCCCACTGTATATAGTAGGGTTCTCCCGGGTAGGGTAGGGTGCTCTAGAGTAGGGTGGGGTGCTCTAGGGTAGGGTGGGGGGCTCTAGAGTAGGGTGGGGTGCTCTAGGGTAGGGTGGGGGCCTCTAGGGGGGCTCTAGGGTAGGGTGGGGGGCTCTAGGGGGGGCTCTAGGGAAGGGTGGGGTGCTCTAGGGTAGGGTGGGGGCGCTCTAGGGTAGGGTGGGGGGCTCTAGGGTAGGGTGGGGGGCTCTAGGGTGGGGTGGGGGACACTAGGGTGGGGTGGGGTGCTCTAGGGTAGGGTGGGGTGCTCTAGGGTAGGGTGGGGGCTCTAGGGTAGGGTGGGGACACTAGGGTGGGGTGGGGTGCTCTAGGGTAGGGTGGGGTGCTCTAGGGTAGCGTGGGGTGCTCTAGGGTAGGGTGGGGGGCTTTAGGGTAGGGTGGGGGCTCTAGGGTAGGGTGGGGGCTCTAGAGTAGGGTGGGGTGCTCTAGGGTAGGGTGGGGGGCTCTAGGGTAGGGTGGGGGGCTCTAGAGTAGGGTGGTGTGCTCTAGGGTAGGGTGGGGGGCTCTAGGGGGGCTCTAGAGTAGGGTGGGGTGCTCTAGAGTAGGGTGGGGGCTCTAGAGTAGGGTGGGGGCTCCTGCATTCGGTCACATTGTTGGACTCTTCAGAGTGGTAGCGGTGGTGTTGCTAGGGGTGTTGCTACGGGGGTCCAGCCTCAGTTTGATTGGTCGTTTTGGCATCAGGAAACCCTGGTTGTCAATCTCCAAAGGGATCTATAGAGAATAACAGACCATGTTAAAACAGGTGGTGACCATGTTAAAACAGGTGCTGACCATGCAGGTGCTGACCATGTTAAACAGGTGGTGACCATGTTAAACTGGTGATGACCATGTAAAAACAGGTGGTGACCATGCAGGTGCTGACCATGTTAAACAGGTGGTGACCATGTTAAACAGGTGGTGACCATGTAAAAACAGGTGGTGACCATGTAAAAACAGGTGGTGACCATGTTAAAACAGGTGGTGACCATGTAAAAACAGGTGGTGACCATGTTAAACAGGTGGTGACCATGTTAAAACAGGTGGTGACCATGCAGGTGCTGACCATGTTAAACAGGTGGTGACCATGTTAAACAGGTGGTGACCATGTTAAACAGGTGGTGACCATGTTAAAACAGGTGGTGACCATGTTAAACAGGTGGTGACCATGTAAAAACAGGTGGTGACCATGTAAAAACAGGTGGTGACCATGTTAAACAGGTGGTGACCATGTTAAACAGGTGGTGACCATGTTAAAACAGGTGGTGACCATGTTAAACAGGTGGTGACCATGTAAAAACAGGTGGTGACCATGTAAAAACAGGTGGTGACCATGTAAAAACAGGTGGTGACCATGTTAAAACAGATGGTGACCATGTTAAAACAGGTGGTGACCATGTTAAAACAGGTGGTGACCATGTAAAAACAGGTGGTGACCATGTAAAAACAGGTGGTGACCATGTTAAAACAGGTGGTGACCATGTTAAAACAGGTGGTGACCATGTTAAACAGGTGGTGACCATGTTAAAACAGGTGGTGACCATGTTAAAACAGGTGGTGACCATGTTAAAACAGGTGGTGACCATGTTAAAACAGGTGCTGACCATACAGGTGCTGACCATGTTAAACAGGTGGTGACCATGTTAAACTGGTGGTGACCATGTAAAAACAGGTGGTGACCATGCAGGTGCTGACCATGTTAAACAGGTGGTGACCATGTTAAACAGGTGGTGACCATGTTAAACAGGTGGTGACCATGTTAAAACAGGTGGTGACCATGTTAAAACAGGTGGTGACCATGTTAAAACAGGTGGTGACCATGTTAAACAGGTGGTGACCATGTTAAAACAGGTGGTGACCATGTTAAAACAGGTGGTGACCATGTTAAAACAGGTGGTGACCATGTTAAAACAGGTGGTAACCATGCTAAAACAGGTGGTGACCATGTTAAAACAGGTGCTGACCATGTTAAAACAGGTGGTGACCATGTTAAACAGGTGGTGACCATGTTAAAACACGTGGTGACCATAATAAAACACGTGGTGATCATGTTAAAACAGGTGGTGACCATGCTAAAACAGGTGCTGACCATGTTAAAACAGGTGGTGACCATGCTGAAACAGAAACTGACGTTTGATGGTGTCATATTCTGTCTGCTCAGGTGAGCGTCTCACCTCGGTCTCGTCGCAGACGGAGAAAGTGAAACTCTGGAGGATCTCGACCATGGCCAGTTTGATCATGATCAGGGCGAAGCGCATCCCGATACAGTTCCTGGGCCCCGCCCCAAACGGCATGTACGTGTTCGGATCAATAGGCTCCTTGTTCTCCTTACTGAACCTGGACAGGGGGAGGGCAGACACATTACACATTGTATTGTAGTTGATTTGTGGTTGTGATATTGTTGTACTGTGGTTGTATTAAGGTTGTGTTATGGTTGTATTGTGGTTACGGTGCGGTCCAGTACCTCTCTGGTTTGAACTCCTCAGGGTCAGACCAGATCTCTGGGTCACGGTGGAGGGTCCACGTGGGAACCAGGACAACGCAGTCTTTGGGGATGACGATGCCGTTGATCTCCACCGTCTTCTTGGCGACCCTCTCCAGTCGCGGGGCGATGGGGTACAGTCTCAGAGACTCGTTCAACACACAGTCCAAATAGTCCATCTGCATCAGAGCTTCGTACTGGATTGGAGCCTGCACCGTGGTTACATACACATCAGTAACTCATCCCATCTGACACCGGGGTTACACACACATCAGTACCTCAACACATCTGGCACCCACACAGGATCTATCTTCATCAGGGGGTGCGTCACCTGAGTGGGTTGATTCACTGTTGTGGTTACATACACATCAGTACCTCACCCCATCTGACACCGTGGTTACATACACATCAGTACCTCACCTCATCTGACACCGGGGTTACACACACATCAGTACCTCACCCCATCTGACACCGGGGTTAAACACACATCAGTACCTCAACACATCTGGCACCGGGGTTAAACACACATCAGTACCTCACCTCATCTGACACCGGGGTTACACACACATCAGTACCTCACCCCATCTGACACCGGGGTTACACACACATCAGTACCTCACCCCATCTGACACCGGGGTTACACACACATCAGTACCTCACCCCATCTGACACCGTGGTTACATACACATCAGTATCTCACCCCATCTGACACCGGGGATACACACACATCAGTACCTCACCCCATCTGACACCGGGGTTACACACACATCAGTACCTCACCCCATCTGACACCGTGGTTACATACACATCAGTACCTCACCCCATCTGACACCGGGGATACACACACATCAGTACCTCACCCCATCTGACACCGGGGTTACATACACATCAGTACCTCACCTCATCTGACACCGGGGTTACACACACATCAGTACCTCACTTCATCTGACACCGTGGTTACATACACATCAGTACCTCACCCCATCTGACACCGGGGTTACACACACATCAGTACCTCACCCCATCTGACACCGTGGTTACATACACATCAGTACCTCACCCCATCTGACACCGGGGTTACACACACATCAGCACCTCACCCCATCTGACACCGGGGTTACATACACATCAGTACCTCACCCCATCTGAGACCGGGGTTACACACACATCAGTACCTCACCCCATCTGACACCGGGGTTACACACACATCAGTACCTCACCCCATCTGACACCGGGGATACACACACATCAGTACCTCACCCCATCTGACACCGGGGTTACAACACATCAGTACCTCACCCCATCTGACACCGGGGTTACACACACATCAGTACCTCAACACATCTGTTGGAGAACACAGTATCTATTTCCTCCTGCAGTTTGGTCATGTTGTGGGGGTTACCTTGTTGGGGAACACAGTATCTATCTCCTCCTGCAGTTTGGTCATGGTGTGGGGATTACCTTGTTGGGGAACACAGTATCTATCTCCTCCTGCAGTTTGGTCATGGTGTGGGGATTACCTTGTTGGGGAACACAGTATCTATCTCCTCCTGCAGTTTGGTCATGGTGTGGGGATTACCTTGTTGGGGAACACAGTATCTATCTCCTCCTGCAGTTTGGTCATGGTGTGGGGATTACCTTTTTGGGGAACACAGTATCTATCTCCTCCTGCAGTTTGGTCATGGTGTGGGGATTACCTTGTTGGGGAACACAGTATCTATCTCTTCCTGCAGTTTGGTCATGGTGTGGGGATTGGTTGCCAGGTTATAGGCCAGGAAACTCATAGTACTGCTGCTGGTCTCGTAGCCACCGAAGATGAACATGATGGCCTGAGACAAGATCTCATGATCAGTCAGTCCTGTGGAGAGAGAGGAGAGGAGAGGAGGGAATAGGAGAGAGAATATGTTTGTAACAAGTGTGTGTTTGTAACAGCAGTTTACAGGTGTGTGTTTGTAACAGCAGTTTCCAGGTGTGTGTTTGTAACAGCAGTTTACAGGTGTGTGTTTGTAACAAGTGTGTGTTTGTAACAGCAGTTTCCAGGTGTGTGTTTGTAACAGCAGTTTACAGGTGTGTGTTTGTAACAAGTGTGTGTTTGTAACAGCAGTTTCCAGGTGTGTGTTTGTAACAAGTGTGTGTTTGTAACAGCAGTTTACAGGTGTGTGTTTGTAACAGCAGTTTCCAGGTATGTGTTTGTAACAGTAGTTTCCAGGTGTGTGTTTGTAACAGCAGTTTACAGGTGTGTGTTTGTAACAGCAGTTTACAGGTGTGTGTTTGTAACAGCAGTTTACAGGTGTGTATTTGTAACAGTAGTTTCCAGGTGTGTATTTGTAACAGTTTACAGGTGGGTGTTTGTAACAGCAGTGTTTGTAACAGCAGTTTCCAGGTGTGTGTTTGTAACAGTAGTTTACAGGTGTGTGTTTGTAACAGCAGTTTACAGGTGTGCGTTTGTAACAGTAGTTTACAGGTGTGTTTGTAACAGTAGTTTACAGGTGTGTGTTTGTAACAGTAGTTTACAGGTGTGTGTTTGTAACAGCAGTTTACAGGTGTGCGTTTGTAACAGTAGTTTACAGGTGTGTTTGTAACAGTAGTTTACAGGTGTGTATTTGTAACAGTAGTTTCCAGGTGTGTGTTTGTAACAGCAGTTTCCAGGTGTGTGTTTGTAACAGCAGTTTCCAGGTGTGTGTTTGTAACAGCAGTTTCCAGGTGTGTGTTTGTAATAGTTTACAGGTGTGTGTTTGTAATAGTTTAAAGGTGTGTGTTTGTAACAGCAGTTTCCAGGTGTGTGTTTGTAACAGCAGTTTACAGGTGTGTGTTTGTAACAGCAGTTTACAGGTGTGTGTTTGTAATAGTTTACAGGTGTGTGTTTGTAACAGCAGTTTCCAGGTGTGTGTTTGTAACAGCAGTTTCCAGGTGTGTGTTTGTAACAGCAGTTTCAGGTGTGTGTTTGTAACAGCAGTTTCCAGGTGTGTGTTTGTAACAGTAGTTTACAGGTGTGTGTTTGTAACAGTAGTTTACAGGTGTGTGTTTGTAACAGCAGTTTCCAGGTGTGTATTTGTAATAGTTTACAGGTGTGTGTTTGTAACAGCAGTTTCCAGGTGTGTGTTTGTAACAGCAGTTTCCAGGTGTGTGTTTGTAACAGCAGTTTCCAGGTGTGTGTTTGTAACAGCAGTTTCCAGGTGTGTGTTTGTAACAGCAGTTTCCAGGTGTGTGTTTGTAACAGCAGTTTCCAGGTGTGTGTTTGTAACAGCAGTTTATAGGTGTGTGTTTGTAATAGTTTACAGGTGTGTGTTTGTAATAGTTTACAGGTGTTTGTTTGTAACAGCAGTTTCCAGGTGTGTGTTTGTAACAGTAGTTTCCAGGTATGTGTTTGTAACAGCAGTTTCCAGGTGTGTGTATGTAACAGTAGTTTACAGGTGTGTGTTTGTAATAGTTTCCAGGTGTGTGTTTGTAACAGCAGTTTCCAGGTGTGTGTTTGTAACAGCAGTTTCCAGGTGTGTGTTTGTAACAGTAGTTTACAGGTGTGTGTTTGTAACAGCAGTTTACAGGTGTGTGTTTGTAACAGTAGTTTCCAGGTGTGTGTTTGTAACAGTAGTTTACAGGTGTGTGTCTGTAACAGCAGTTTCCAGGTGTGTGTTTGTAACAGTAGTTTACAGGTGTGTGTTTGTAACAGTAGTTTACAGGTGTGTATTTGTAACAGTTTACAGGTGGGTGTTTGTAACAGCAGAGTTTGTAACAGCAGTTTCCAGGTGTGTTTTGTAACAGTAGTTTCCAGGTGTGTGTTTTTAACAGCAGTTTCCAGGTGTGTGTTTGTAACAGCAGTTTACAGGTGTGTGTTTGTAACAGCAGTTTCCAGGTGTGTGTTTGTAACAGGTGTGTGTTTGTAACAGCAGTTTACAGGTGTGTGTTTGTAACAGTAGTTTACAGGTGTGTGTTTGTAACAGCAGTTTCCAGGTGTGTGTTTGTAACAGCAGTTTACAGGTGTGTGTTTGTAATAGTTTACAGGTGTGTGTTTGTAATAGTTTACAGGTGTTTGTTTGTAACAGCAGTTTCCAGGTGTGTGTTTGTAACAGTAGTTTCCAGGTGTGTGTTTGTAACAGCAGTTTCCAGGTGTGTATTTGTAACAGTAGTTTACAGGTGTGTGTTTGTAATAGTTTACAGGTGTGTGTTTGTAACAGCAGTTTCCAGGTGTGTGTTTGTAACAGTAGTTTACAGGTGTGTGTTAGTAACAGCAGTTTCCAGGTGTGTGTTTTTAACAGCAGTTTCCAGGTGTGTGTTTGTAACAGCAGTTTACAGGTGTGTGTTTGTAACAGCAGTTTACAGGTGTGTGTTTGTAACAGCAGTTTACAGGTGTGTATTTGTAACAGTAGTTTCCAGGTGTGTGTTTGTAACAGTAGTTTACAGGTGTGTATTTGTAACAGTTTACAGGTGGGTGTTTGTAACAGCAGTGTTTGTAACAGCAGTTTCCAGGTGTGTGTTTGTAACAGTAGTTTACAGGTGTGTGTTTGTAACAGCAGTTTACAGGTGTGCGTTTGTAACACTAGTTTACAGGTGTGTTTGTAACAGTAGTTTACAGGTGTGTATTTGTAACAGTAGTTTCCAGGTGTGTGTTTGTAACAGCAGTTTCCAGGTGTGTGTTTGTAACAGCAGTTTCCAGGTGTGTGTTTGTAACAGCAGTTTCCAGGTGTGTGTTTGTAATAGTTTCCAGGTGTGTGTTTGTAATAGTTTACAGGTGTGTGTTTGTAACAGCAGTTTCCAGGTGTGTGTTTGTAACAGCAGTTTCCAGGTGTGTGTTTGTAACAGCAGTTTCCAGGTGTGTGTTTGTAACAGCAGTTTCCAGGTGTGTGTTTGTAACAGTAGTTTACAGGTGTGTGTTTGTAACAGTAGTTTACAGGTGTGTGTTTGTAACAGCAGTTTCCAGGTGTGTATTTGTAATAGTTTACAGGTGTGTGTTTGTAACAGCAGTTTACAGGTGTGTGTTTGTAACAGCAGTTTCCAGGTGTGTGTTTGTAACAGCAGTTTACAGGTGTGTGTTTGTAACAGCAGTTTCCAGGTGTGTGTTTGTAACAGCAGTTTCCAGGTGTGTGTTTGTAACAGCAGTTTACAGGTGTGTGTTTGTAACAGGTGTGTGTTTGTAACAGTAGTTTACAGGTGTGTTTTGTAACAGCAGTTTCCAGGTGTGTGTTTGTAACAGCAGTTTATAGGTGTGTGTTTGTAATAGTTTACAGGTGTGTGTTTGTAACAGGTGTGTGTTTGTAACAGCAGTTTCCAGGTGTGTGTTTGTAACAGCAGTTTCAGGTGTGTGTTTGTAACAGCAGTTTCCAGGTGTGTGTTTGTAACAGCAGTTTATAGGTGTGTGTTTGTAATAGTTTACAGGTGTGTGTTTGTAATAGTTTACAGGTGTTTGTTTGTAACAGCAGTTTCCAGGTGTGTGTTTGTAACAGTAGTTTCCAGGTATGTGTTTGTAACAGCAGTTTCCAGGTGTGTGTATGTAACAGTAGTTTACAGGTGTGTGTTTGTAATAGTTTCCAGGTGTGTGTTTGTAACAGCAGTTTCCAGGTGTGTGTTTGTAACAACAGTTTCCAGGTGTGTATTTGTAATAGTTTACAGGTGTGTGTTTGTAACAGCAGTTTACAGGTGTGTGTTTGTAACAGCAGTTTCAGGTGTGTGTTTGTAACAGCAGTTTCCAGGTGTGTGTTTGTAACAGCAGTTTCCAGGTGTGTGTTTGTAACAGCAGTTTCCAGGTGTGTGTTTGTAACAGCAGTTTCCAGGTGTGTTTTGTAACAGCAGTTTATAGGTGTGTGTTTGTAATAGTTTACAGGTGTGTGTTTGTAATAGTTTACAGGTGTTTGTTTGTAACAGCAGTTTCCAGGTGTGTGTTTGTAACAGTAGTTTCCAGGTATGTGTTTGTAACAGCAGTTTCCAGGTGTGTGTATGTAACAGTAGTTTACAGGTGTGTGTTTGTAATAGTTTCCAGGTGTGTGTTTGTAACAGCAGTTTCCAGGTGTGTGTTTGTAACAGCAGTTTCCAGGTGTGTGTTTGTAACAGTAGTTTACAGGTGTGTGTTTGTAACAGCAGTTTACAGGTGTGTGTTTGTAACAGTAGTTTCCAGGTGTGTGTTTGTAACAGTAGTTTACAGGTGTGTGTTTGTAACAGCAGTTTCCAGGTGTGTGTTTGTAACAGTAGTTTACAGGTGTGTGTTTGTAACAGTAGTTTACAGGTGTGTATTTGTAACAGTTTACAGTTGGGTGTTTGTAACAGCAGTGTTTGTAACAGCAGTTTCCAGGTGTGTGTTTGTAACAGTAGTTTCCAGGTGTGTGTTTTTAACAGCAGTTTCCAGGTGTGTGTTTGTAACAGCAGTTTACAGGTGTGTGTTTGTAACAGCAGTTTCCAGGTGTGTGTTTGTAACAGGTGTGTGTTTGTAACAGCAGTTTACAGGTGTGTGTTTGTAACAGTAGTTTACAGGTGTGTGTTTGTAACAGCAGTTTCCAGGTGTGTGTTTGTAACAGCAGTTTACAGGTGTGTGTTTGTAATAGTTTACAGGTGTGTGTTTGTAATAGTTTACAGGTGTTTGTTTGTAACAGCAGTTTCCAGGTGTGTGTTTGTAACAGTAGTTTCCAGGTGTGTGTTTGTAACAGCAGTTTCCAGGTGTGTATTTGTAACAGTAGTTTACAGGTGTGTGTTTGTAATAGTTTACAGGTGTGTGTTTGTAACAGCAGTTTCCAGGTGTGTGTTTGTAACAGTAGTTTACAGGTGTGTGTTAGTAACAGCAGTTTCCAGGTGTGTGTTTTTAACAGCAGTTTCCAGGTGTGTGTTTGTAACAGCAGTTTACAGGTGTGTGTTTGTAACAGCAGTTTACAGGTGTGTGTTTGTAACAGCAGTTTACAGGTGTGTATTTGTAACAGTAGTTTCCAGGTGTGTGTTTGTAACAGTAGTTTACAGGTGTGTATTTGTAACAGTTTACAGGTGGGTGTTTGTAACAGCAGTGTTTGTAACAGCAGTTTCCAGGTGTGTGTTTGTAACAGTAGTTTACAGGTGTGTGTTTGTAACAGCAGTTTACAGGTGTGCGTTTGTAACACTAGTTTACAGGTGTGTT
This sequence comes from Oncorhynchus gorbuscha, assembly GCF_021184085.1. Classification (NCBI taxonomy): domain Eukaryota; kingdom Metazoa; phylum Chordata; class Actinopteri; order Salmoniformes; family Salmonidae; genus Oncorhynchus; species Oncorhynchus gorbuscha. The sequence continues at coordinate 1,454,105 of NC_060190.1, forward strand.
TGTAACAGTAGTTTACAGGTGTGTATTTGTAACAGTAGTTTCCAGGTGTGTGTTTGTAACAGCAGTTTCCAGGTGTGTGTTTGTAACAGCAGTTTCCAGGTGTGTGTTTGTAACAGCAGTTTCCAGGTGTGTGTTTGTAATAGTTTACAGGTGTGTGTTTGTAATAGTTTACAGGTGTGTGTTTGTAACAGCAGTTTCCAGGTGTGTGTTTGTAACAGCAGTTTACAGGTGTGTGTTTGTAACAGCAGTTTACAGGTGTGTGTTTGTAACAGCAGTTTCCAGGTGTGTGTTTGTAACAGCAGTTTCCAGGTGTGTGTTTGTAACAGCAGTTTCCAGGTGTGTGTTTGTAACAGTAGTTTACAGGTGTGTGTTTGTAACAGTAGTTTACAGGTGTGTGTTTGTAACAGCAGTTTCCAGGTGTGTATTTGAAATAGTTTACAGGTGTGTGTTTGTAACAGCAGTTTACAGGTGTGTGTTTGTAACAGCAGTTTCCAGGTGTGTGTTTGTAACAGGAGTTTACAGGTGTGTGTTTGTAACAGCAGTTTCCAGGTGTGTGTTTGTAACAGCAGTTTCCAGGTGTGTGTTTGTAACAGCAGTTTACAGGTGTGTGTTTGTAACAGGTGTGTGTTTGTAACAGTAGTTTACAGGTGTGTGTTTGTAACAGCAGTTTCCAGGTGTGTGTTTGTAACAGCAGTTTATAGGTGTGTGTTTGTAATAGTTTACAGGTGTGTGTTTGTAATAGTTTACAGGTGTTTGTTTGTAACAGCAGTTTCCAGGTGTGTGTTTGTAACAGTAGTTTCCAGGTGTGTGTTTGTAACAGCAGTTTCCAGGTGTGTGTATGTAACAGTAGTTTACAGGTGTGTGTTTGTAATAGTTTCCAGGTGTGTGTTTGTAACAGCAGTTTCCAGGTGTGTGTTTGTAACAGCAGTTTCCAGGTGTGTGTTTGTAACAGTAGTTTACAGGTGTGTGTTTGTAACAGCAGTTTCCAGGTGTGTGTTTGTAACAGTAGTTTACAGGTGTGTGTTTGTAACAGTAGTTTACAGGTGTGTATTTGTAACAGTTTACAGGTAGGTGTTTGTAACAGCAGTGTTTGTAACAGCAGTTTCCAGGTGTGTGTTTGTAACAGCAGTTTCCAGGTATGTGTTTGTAACAGCAGTTTATAGGTGTGTGTTTGTAACAGGTGTGTTTGTAACAGTAGTTTACAGGTGTGTGTTTGTAACAGCAGTTTCAGGTGTGTGTTTGTAACAGCAGTTTATAGGTGTGTGTTTGTAATAGTTTACAGGTGTGTGTTTGTAATAGTTTACAGGTGTTTGTTTGTAACAGCAGTTTCCAGGTGTGTGTTTGTAACAGTAGTTTCCAGGTGTGTGTTTGTAACAGCAGTTTCCAGGTGTGTGTATGTAACAGTAGTTTACAGGTGTGTGTTTGTAATAGTTTCCAGGTGTGTGTTTGTAACAGCAGTTTCCAGGTGTGTGTTTGTAACAGCAGTTTCCAGGTGTGTGTTTGTAACAGTAGTTTACAGGTGTGTGTTTGTAACAGCAGTTTCCAGGTGTGTGTTTGTAACAGTAGTTTACAGGTGTGTGTTTGTAACAGTAGTTTACAGGTGTGTATTTGTAACAGTTTACAGGTGGGTGTTTGTAACAGCAGTGTTTGTAACAGCAGTTTCCAGGTGTGTGTTTGTAACAGTAGTTTCCAGGTGTGTGTTTTAACAGCAGTTTCCAGGTGTGTGTTTGTAACAGCAGTTTACAGGTGTGTGTTTGTAACAGCAGTTTCCAGGTGTGTGTTTGTAACAGGTGTGTGTTTGTAACAGCAGTTTACAGGTGTGTGTTTGTAACAGTAGTTTACAGGTGTGTGTTTGTAACAGCAGTTTCCAGGTGTGTGTTTGTAACAGCAGTTTTGTTTGTACAGGTGTGTGTTTGTAATAGTTTACAGGTGTGTGTTTGTAATAGTTTACAGGTGTTTGTTTGTAATAGCAGTTTCCAGGTGTGTGTTTGTAACAGTAGTTTCCAGGTGTGTGTTTGTAACAGCAGTTTCCAGGTGTGTGTATGTAACAGTAGTTTACAGGTGTGTGTTTGTAATAGTTTCCAGGTGTGTGTTTGTAACAGCAGTTTCCAGGTGTGTGTTTGTAACAGTAGTTTACAGGTGTGTGTTTGTAATAGTTTACAGGTGTGTGTTTGTAACAGCAGTTTACAGGTGTGTGTTTGTAACAGTAGTTTACAGGTGTGTGTTTGTAATAGTTTACAGGTGTGTGTTTGTAACAGCAGTTTCCAGGTGTGTGTTTGTAATAGTTTACAGGTGTGTGTTTGTAACAGCAGTTTACAGGTGTGTGTTTGTAACAGCAGTTTACAGGTGTGTGTTTGTAACAGCAGTTTACAGGTGTGTGTTTGTAACAGCAGTTTCCAGGTGTGTGTTTGTAACAGCAGTTTCCAGGTGTGTGTTTGTAACAGTAGTTTACAGGTGTGTGTTTGTAACAGTAGTTTACAGGTGTGTGTTTGTAACAGTAGTTTACAAGTGTGTGTTTGTAATAGTTTACAGGTGTGTGTTTGTAACAGCAGTTTACAAGTGTGTGTTTGTAAAAGCAGTTTCCAGGTGTGTGTTTGTAACAGCAGTTTACAGGTGTGTGTTTGTAACAGGTGTGTGTTTGTAACAGCAGTTTACAGGTGTGTGTTTGTAACAGCAGTTTCCAGGTGTGTGTTTGTAACAGCAGTTTCCAGGTGTGTGTTTGTAATAGTTTACAGGTGTGTGTTTGTAATAGTTTCCAGGTGTTTGTTTGTAACAGCAGTTTCCAGGTGTGTGTTTGTAACAGTAGTTTACAGGTGTGTGTTTGTAATAGTTTACAGGTTTGTGTTTGTAACAGCAGTTTCCAGGTGTGTGTTTGTAACAGCAGTTTACAGGTGTGTGTTTGTAACAGCAGTTTCCAGGTGTGTGTTTTTAACAGCAGTTTCCAGGTGTGTGTTTGTAACAGCAGTTTCCAGGTGTGTGTTTGTAACAGCAGTTTCAAGGTGTGTGTTTGTAACAGCAGTTTCCAGGTGTGTGTTTGTAACAGCAGTTTCCAGGTGTGTGTTTGTAACAGCAGTTTACAGGTGTGTGTTTGTAACAGCAGTTTCCAGGTGTGTGTTTGTAACAGCAGTTTCCAGGTGTGTGTTTGTAACAGTAGTTTCCAGGTGTGTGTTTGTAACAGTAGTTTCCAGGTGTGTGTTTGTAATAGTTTACAGGTGTGTGTTTGTAACAGCAGTTTACAGGTGTGTGTTTGTAACAGCAGTTTACAGGTGTGTGTTTGTAACAGCAGTTTACAGGTGTGTGTTTGTAACAGCAGTTTCAGGTGTGTGTTTGTAACAGCAGTTTCCAGGTGTGTGTTTGTAACAGCAGTTTCCAGGTGTGTGTTTGTAACAGTAGTTTACAGGTGTGTGTTTGTAACAGTAGTTTACAGGTGTGTGTTTGTAACAGTAGTTTACAAGTGTGTGTTTGTAATAGTTTACAGGTGTGTGTTTGTAACAGCAGTTTACAAGTGTGTGTTTGTAAAAGCAGTTTCCAGGTGTGTGTTTGTAACAGAAGTTTACAGGTGTGTGTTTGTAACATGTGTGTCTTTGTAACAGCAGTTTACAGGTGTGTGTTTGTAACAGCAGTTTACAGGTGTGTGTTTGTAACAGCAGTTTACAGGTGTGTGTTTGTAACAGTAGTTTCCAGGTGTGTGTTTGTAACAGCAGTTTCCAGGTATGTGTTTGTAACAGCAGTTTCCAGGTGTGTGTTTGTAACAGTAGTTTACAGGTGTGTGTTTGTAATAGTTTACAGGTGTGTGTTTGTAATAGTTTACAGGTGTGTGTTTGTAACAGCAGTTTCCATGTGTGTGTTTGTAACAGCAGTTTCCAGGTGTGTGTTTGTAACAGTAGTTTACAGGTGTGTGTTTGTAACAGTAGTTTCCAGGTGTGTGTTTGTAACAGCAGTTTCCAGGTGTGTGTTTGTAACTGCAGTTTCCAGGTGTGTGTTTGTAACAGTAGTTTACAGGTGTGTGTTTGTAACAGTAGTTTACAGGTTTGTGTTTGTAACAGTAGTTTCCACGTGTGTGTTTGTAACAACAGTTTACAGGTGTGTGTTTGTAACAGTAGTTTAAAGGTGTGTGTTTGTAACAGCAGTTTCCAGGTGTGTGTTTGTAATAGTTTACAGGTGTGTGTTTGTAACAGCAGTTTGCAGGTGTGTGTTTGTAACAGCAGTTTCCAGGTGTGTGTTTGTAACAGCGGTTTACAGGTGTGTGTTTGTAACAGCAGTTTACAGGTGTGTGTTTGTAACAGTAGTTTACAGGTGTGTGTTTGTAACAGTAGTGTACAGGTGTGTGTTTGTAACAGTAGTTTACAGGTATGTGTTTGTAACAGTAGTTTACAGGTGTGTGTTTGTAACAGTAGTTTCCAGGTGTGTGTTTGTAACAGCAGTTTCAGTTTCCAGGTGTGTGTTTGTAACAGCAGTTTCCAGGTGTGTGTTTGTAACAGCAGTTTCCAGGTGTGTGTTTGTAACAGCAGTTTCCAGGTGTGTGTTTGTAACAGCAGTTTCCAGGTGTGTGTTTGTAACAGCAGTTTCCAGGTGTGTGTTTGTAACAGCAGTTTCCAGGTGTGTGTATGTAACAGTAGTTTACAGGTGTGTGTTTGTAATAGTTTCCAGGTGTGTGTTTGTAACAGCAGTTTCCAGGTGTGTGTTTGTAACAGTACTTTACACGTGTGTGTTTGTAATAGTTTACAGGTGTGTGTTTGTAACAGTAGTTTACAGGTGTGTGTTTGTAACAGCAGTTTCCAGGTGTGTGTTTGTAATAGTTTACAGGTGTGTGTTTGTAACAGTAGTTTACAGGTGTGTGTTTGTAACAGCAGTTTACAGGTGTGTGTTTGTAACAGCAGTTTCCAGGTGTGTGTTTGTAACAGTAGTTTACAGGTGTGTGTTTGTAACAGCAGTTTCCAGGTGTGTGTTTTTAACAGCAGTTTCCAGGTGTGTGTTTGTAACAGCCGTTTACAGGTGTGTGTTTGTAACAGCAGTTTCCAGGTGTGTGTTTGTAACAGCAGTTTCCAGGTGTGTGTTTGTAACAGCAGTTTCCAGGTGTGTGTTTGTAACAGCAGTTTCCAGGTGTGTGTTTGTAACAGCAGTTTACAGGTGTGTGTTTGTAACAGCAGTTTCCAGGTGTGTGTTTGTAACAGCAGTTTCCAGGTGTGTGTTTGTAACAGTAGTTTCCAGGTGTGTGTTTGTAACAGTAGTTTCCAGGTGTGTGTTTGTAATAGTTTACAGGTGTGTGTTTGTAACAGCAGTTTACAGGTGTGTGTTTGTAACAGCAGTTTACAGGTGTGTGTTTGTAACAGCAGTTTACAGGTGTGTGTTTGTAACAGCAGTTTCCAGGTGTGTGTTTGTAACAGCAGTTTCCAGGTGTGTGTTTGTAACAGCAGTTTCCAGGTGTGTGTTTGTAACAGTAGGTTACAGGTGTGTGTTTGTAACAGTAGTTTACAGGTGTGTGTTTGTAACAGTAGTTTACAAGTGTGTGTTTGTAACAGTAGTTTACAGGTGTGTGTTTGTAACAGCAGTTTACAAGTGTGTGTTTGTAAAAGCAGTTTCCAGGTGTGTGTTTGTAACAGCAGTTTACAGGTGTGTGTTTGTAACAGGTGTGTGTTTGTAACAGCAGTTTACAGGTGTGTGTTTGTAACAGCAGTTTACAGGTGTGTGTTTGTAACAGCAGTTTACAGGTGTGTGTTTGTAACAGTAGTTTCCAGGTGTGTGTTTGTAACAGCAGTTTCCAGGTGTGTGTTTGTAACAGCAGTTTCCAGGTGTGTGTTTGTAACAGTAGTTTACAGGTGTATGTTTGTAATAGTTTACAGGTGTGTGTTTGTAATAGTTTACAGGTGTGTGTTTGTAACAGCAGTTTCCAGGTGTGTGTTTGTAACAGCAGTTTCCAGGTGTGTGTTTGTAACAGTAGTTTACTGGTGTGTGTTTGTAACAGTAGTTTCCAGGTGTGTGTTTGTAACAGCAGTTTCCAGGTGTGTGTTTGTAACAGCAGTTTCCACGTGTGTGTTTGTAATAGTTTACAGGTGTGTGTTTGTAACAGTAGTTTAAAGGTGTGTGTTCGTAACAGCAGTTTCCAGGTGTGTGTTTGTAACAGTAGTTTACAGGTGTGTGTTTGTAACAGTAGTTTCCAGGTGTGTGTTTGTAACAGCAGTTTCCAGGTGTGTGTTTGTAACAGCAGTTTCCAGGTGTGTGTTTGTAACAGCAATTTACAGGTGTGTGTTTATAACAGCAGTTTCCAGGTGTGTGTTTGTAACTGCAGTTTCCAGGTGTGTGTTTGTAACAGTAGTTTACAGGTGTGTGTTTGTAACAGTAGTTTCCACGTGTGTGTTTGTAACAGCAGTTTCCAGGTGTGTGTTTGTAACAGCAGTTTCCAGGTGTGTGTTTGTAACAGCAGTTTCCAGGTGTGTGTTTGTAATAGTTTACAGGTGTGTGTTTGTAATAGTTTACAGGTGTGTGTTTGTAACAGCAGTTTCCAGGTGTGTGTTTGTAACAGTAGTTTCCAGGTGTGTGTTTGTAATAGTTTACAGGTGTGTGTTTGTAGCAGTAGTTTACAGGTGTGTGTTTGTAACAGTAGTTTAAAGGTGTGTGTTTGTAACAGCAGTTTCCAGGTGTGTGTTTGTAATAGTTTACAGGTGTGTGGTTGTAACAGTAGTTTACAGGTGTGTGTTTGTAACAGTAGTTTCCAGGTGTGTGTTTGTAACAGCGGTTTCCAGGTGTGTGTTTGTAACAGTGGTTTACAGGTGTGTGTTTGTAACAGCAGTTTACAGGTGTGTGTTTGTAACAGTAGTTTACAGGTGTGTGTTTGTAACAGTAGTGTACAGGTGTGTGTTTGTAACAGTAGTTTACAGGTATGTGTTTGTAACAGTAGTTTACAGGTGTGTGTTTGTAACAGTCGTTTCCAGGTGTGTGTTTGTAACAGTAGTTTCCAGGTGTGTGTTTGTAACAGTAGTTTCCAGGTGTGTGTTTGTAACAGCAGTTTCCAGGTGTGTGTTTGTAACAGCAGTTTCCAGGTGTGTGTTTGTAACAGTAGTTTCCAGGTGTGTGTTTGTAATAGTTTACAGGTGTGTGTTTGTAATAGTTTACAGGTGTGTGTTTGTAACAGTAGTTTACAGGTGTGTGTTTGTAACAGTAGTTTACAGGTGTGTGTTTGTAACAGTAGTTTACAGGTGTGTGTTTGTAACAGTAGTTTCCAGGTGTGTGTTTGTAACAGCAGTTTCCAGGTGTGTGTTTGTAACAGTAGTTTACAGGTGTATGTTTGTAATAGTTTACAGGTGTGTGTTTGTAATAGTTTACAGGTGTGTGTTTGTAACAGCAGTTTCCAGGTGTGTGTTTGTAACAGCAGTTTCCAGGTGTGTGTTTGTAACAGTAGTTTCCAGGTGTGTGTTTGTAACAGTAGTTTCCAGGTGTGTGTTTGTAACAGTAGTTTACAGGTGTGTGTTTGTAACAATAGTTAACAGGTGTTTGTTCGCCAGGTACCTTTAGTCTGTTCCCCTCCTGTCTTTGTGTCGTTGCCTTTCTGAGAGTCGATCATCAGCTGTAAGAAATCCACCCGACTCTGGAAGCAGAAAGACATGAGGTCAAATCCGTCCAATCACATCCAACACAAACAGATTCCACAGGATCTGGTCCAATCACAACCATCACCAACATATTCTTATGGATCTGGTCCAATCACAACCATCACCAACATATTCTTATGGATCTGGTCCAATCACAACCAACACAATCAGATTCTAATGGATCTGGTCCAATCACAACCAACACAAGCAGATTCTAATGGATCTGGTCCAATCACAACCAACACAAGCAGATTCTAATGGATCTGGTCCAATCACAACCAACACAATCAGATTCTAATGGATCTGGTCCAATCACAACCAACACAATCAGATTCTAATGGATCTGGTCCAATCACAACCAACACAATCAGATTCTAATGGATCTGGTCCAATCACAACCAACACAATCAGATTCTAATGGATCTGGTCCAATCACAACCAACACAAGCAGATTCTAATGGATCTGGTCCAATCACAACCAACACAAGCAGATTCTAATGGATCTGGTCCAATCACAACCAACACAATCAGATTCTAATGGATCTGGTCCAATCACAACCAACACAATCAGATTCTAATGGATCTGGTCCAATCACAACCAACACAATCAGATTCTAATGGATCTGGTCCAATCACAACCAACACAATCAGATTCTAATGGATCTGGTCCAATCACAACCAACACAATCAGATTCTAATGGATCTGGTCCAATCACAACCAACACAATCAGATTCTAATGGATCTGGTCCAATCACAACCAGATTCTAATGGATCTGGTCCAATCACAACCAACACAATCAGATTCTAATGGATCTGGTCCAATCACAACCAACACAATCAGATTCTAATGGATCTGGTCCAATCACAACCAACACAATCAGATTCTAATGGATCTGGTCCAATCACAACCAACACAATCAGATTCTAATGGATCTGGTCCAATCACAACCAACACAATCAGATTCTAATGGATCTGGTCCAATCACAACCAACACAATCAGATTCTAATGGATCTGGTCCAATCACAACCAACACAATCAGATTCTAATGGATCTGGTCCAATCACAACCAACACAATCAGATTCTAATGGATCTGGTCCAATCACAACCAACACAATCAGATTCTAATGGATCTGGTCCAATCACAACCAACACAATCAGATTCTAATGGGATCTGGTCCAATCACAACTAACACAAACAGATTCTAACATCAATGAAGATATTTGGGTCCCAATAATAGTGTTTTTCAATTCCGACATGATATCGATTTGGACATTCCATATTGGTGGAGAATATTACAGTACAAATATAAAATGTACAGATAAAAATATCAACATAATCAAATATAAATATAAAACATGTTTACAGTTGAGTTCCCAGAGTCACGTCCAGATTTGATCTTCGCCAGCGAGGCGTAAAAGAAGTCCAACACTGCAGTCGGGAAGAAAGAAAACTTCATCTTCTCCAAGATCGGACCAGTGAAGGGAAACAACACTGGAGAAGGAGAGGAGGGGAGAGGAGGGGAGAGGAGATGAGGAGAGGAGGGGAGGAGGAGGGGAGGAGGGGAGGACAGGAGAGTAGAGGAGGACAGGAGAGGAGAAGAGGAGGAGGGGAGTGAAGAAGAGAGGAAGAGAGGAGGACGGGAGAGGATGGGAGAGGAAATTTTTATAAAAAGATACACATACATACGATTATAAAGAACAACTTTGTGTCTGTGTGTGTTTGTACGTATACAGTCTCACTGATTAGGAGGAACAGTGGGTTGAACAGGTTAAACTTGAACATCTTCTTGACGTTGGAGACAAAGGGGTCTGAAGGGTTGTTCAGAGAGTCAATGTCCACACTGAAAGCTGTGCTGGTGACCACGTCCATACTGTAGGGCCCAAAGAACCTGCAACACAACCACAATTACACAACTACTGATCACAATTACACAACTACGAACCACAACTATGGACCACAACTACTGACCACAACCACAAAACTACTGACCACACAACTTCCGACCACACAACTACAGACCACAAAACTACAGACAACACAACTACTGAAAACACAACTACTGACCACACAACCACTGACAACAACAAATGGCAACAACTGCTGACCACACAACTGCTGACCACACAACTAAAACAAATCAAATGTGTTTGTCACACAACTTGCCAGCTGCAACAGAGCCTGGACTCGAACCAGGATTTCTAGTGGCACAGCGAGCACTGCGGTGCTTTAGACCATTGCGCCACTCGGGAGGCTCCGGGTGACTGGAGTCTTTGACAATTTTTGGGGCCTTCCTCTGACACCGCCGAGTACACACTGTTGAAGTCGGAAGTTTACATACACCTTAGCCAAATACATTTAAACTCAGTTTTCAACAATTCTTGACATTTAATCTGAGTAAAATTTCCCTGTCTTAGGTCAATTAGGATCACCACTTAATTTTAAGAATGTGAAATGTCAGGATAATAGTACAGATAATTATTTATTTCTGCTTTTATTTCATTCATCACATTCCCAGTGGGTCAGAAGTTTACATACACTCAATTAGTATTTGGTAGCATTACGTTTAAATTGTTTAACTTGGGTCAAACGTTTCGGGTAGCCTTCCAGAAGCTTCCCACAATAAGTTGGGTGAATTTTGGCCCATTCCTCCTGACAGAGCTGGTATAACTAAGTCCAGTTTTTAGGCCTCCTGACAGAGCTGGTATAACTAAGTCCAGTTTTTAGGCCTCCTGACAGAGCTGGTATAACTAAATCCAGTATTTAGGCCTCCTGACAGAGCTGGTATAACTAAGTCCAGTTTTTAGGCCTCCTGACAGCTGGTATAAGTAAGTCCAGTTTTTAGGCCTCCTGACAGAGCTGGTATAACTAAGTCCAGTTTTTAGGCCTCCTGGCAGAGCTGGTATAACTAAGTCCAGTTTTTAGGCCTCCTGACAGAGCTGGTATAACTAAGTCCAGTTTTTAGGCCTCCTGACAGACCTGGTATAACTAAGTCCAGTTTTTAGGCCTCCTGACAGAGCTGGTATAACTAAGTCCAGTTTTTAGGCCTCCTGACAGACCTGGTATAACTAAGTCCAGTTTTTAGGCCTCCTGACAGAGCTGGTATAACTGAGTCCATTATGTAGGCCTCCTGACAGAGCTGGTATAACTATGTCCAGTTTTTAGGCCTCCTGACAGAGCTGGTATAACTAAGTCCAGTTTTAGGCCTCCTGACAGAGCTGGTATAACTGAGTCCATTATGTAGGCCTCCTGACAGAGCTGGTATAACTATGTCCAGTTTTTAGGCCTCCTGACAGAGCTGGTATAACTAAGTCCAGTTTTTAGGCCTCCTGACAGAGCTGGTATAACTAAGTCCAGTTTTTAGGCCTCCTGACAGAGCTGGTATAACTAAGTCCAGTTTTTAGGCCTCCTGACAGAGCTGGTATAACTAAGTCCAGTTTTTAGGCCTCCTGACAGAGCTGGTATAACTAAGTCCAGTTTTAAGCCTCCTGACAGAGCTGGTATAACTAAGTCCAGTTTTTAGGCCTCCTGACAGAGCTGGTATAACTAAGTCCAGTTTTTAGGCCTCCTGACAGAGCTGGTATAACTAAGTCCAGTTTTCAGGCCTCCTGACAGAGCTGGTATAACTAAGTCCAGTTTTTAGGCCTCCTGACAGAGCTGGTATAACTAAGTCCAGTTTTTTGGCCTCCTGACAGAGCTGGTATAACTAAGTCCAGTTTTTTGGCCTCCTGACAGAGCTGGTATAACTAAGTCCAGTTTTTAGGCCTCCTGACAGAGCTGGTATAACTAAGTCCAGTTTTTAGGCCTCCTGACAGAGCTGGTATAACTAAGTCCAGTATTTAGGCCTCCTGACAGAGCTGGTATAACTAAGTCCCGTTTTTAGGCCTCCTGACAGAGCTGGTATAACTAAGTCCAGTTTTTAGGCCTCCTGACAGAGCTGGTATAACTAAGTCCAGTATTTAGGCCTCCTGACAGAGCTGGTATAACTAAGTCAGGTTTGTAGGCCTCCTTGCACACACTTTTTCTATATGATTGAGGTCAGGGCTTTGTGATGGCCGCTCCAATACCTTGACTTTGTTGTCCTTAAGCCATTTTGCCACAACTTTGGAAGTATGCTTGGGGTCAATGTCCGTTTGGAAGACCCATTTGCGACCAAGCTTTAACTTCCTGACTGATGTCTTGAGATGTTGCTTCAATATATCCACATAATTTTCGTGCCTCATGATGCCATCTATTTTGTGAAGTACACCAGTCCCTCCTGCAGCAAAGCACCCCCACAACATGATGCTGCCACCCACCGTGCTTCACGGTTGGGATGGTGTTCTCCGGCTTGCAAGCCTCCCCCCTTTTCCTAACCGACTTGCCAAAACTATAGTTTGTTAACAAGAAATTTGTGGACTGGTTGAAAAACAAGTTTTAATGACTCCTACATAAGTGTATGTAAACTTCCGACATCAACTGTAGGTCCTGGATGGCAGGAAGTTTGGCCCCAGTGCTGTACTGGTCTGTACACACTACCCTCAGTATGACATGCTGGTAATCTGTCCTGCCCTGCGGTTGCACATGTGACATGCTGGTAATCTGTCCTGCCCTGCGGTTGCACATGTGACATGCTGGTAATCTGTCCTGCCCTGCGGTTGCACATGTGACATGCTGGTAATCTGTCCTGCCCTGCGGTTGCACATGTGACATGCTGGTAATCTGTCCTGCCCTGTGGTTGCACATGTGACATGCTGGTAATCTGTCCTGCCCTGCGGTTGCACATGTGACATGCTGGTAATCTGTCCTGCCCTGCGGTTGCACATGTGACATGCTGGTAATCTGTCCTGCCCTGCGGTTGCACATGTGACATGCTGGTAATCTGTCCTGCCCTGCGGTTGCACATGTGACATGCTGGTAATCTGTCCTGCCCTGCGGTTGCACATGTGACATGCTGGTAATCTGTCCTGCCCTGCGGTTGCACATGTGACATGCTGGTAATCTGTCCTGCCCTGCGGTTGCACATGTGACATGCTGGTAATCTGTCCTGCCCTGCGGTTGCACATGTGACATGCTGGTAATCTGTCCAAAAACACCCCTGCACATGTGACATGCTGGTAATCTGTCGGTTGCACATGTGACATGCTGGTAATCTGTCCTGCCCTGCGGTTGCACATGTGACATGCTGGTAATCTGTCCTGCCCTGCGGTTGCACATGTGACATGCTGGTAATCTGTCCTGCCCTGCGGTTGCACATGTGACATGCTGGTAATCTGTCCTGCCCTGCGGTTGCACATGTGACATGCTGGTAATCTGTCCTGCCCTGCGTTTGCACATGTGACATGCTGGTAATCTGTCCTGCCCTGCGGTTGCACATGTGACATGCTGGTAATCTGTCCTGCCCTGCGGTTGCACATGTGACATGCTGGTAATCTGTCCTGCCCTGTGGTTGCACATGTGACATGCTGGTAGATATTAGATCAAACGGATTTAAGTTAAAGTCACTTGGAGCTCCGCTCATGGCCTTATTTTTACACATTTTTATTTTACCTTTAATTAACTAGGCAAGTCAGTTAAGATTACATTATTATTTTACCTTTAATTAACTAGGCAAGTCAGTAAAGATTACATTATTATTTTACCTTTAATTAACTAGGCAAGTCAGTTAAGATTACATTATTATTTTACCTTTAATTAACTAGGCAAGTCAGTAAAGATTACATTATTATTTTACCTTTAATTAACTAGGCAAGTCAGTTAAGATTACATTATTATTTTACCTTTAATTAACTAGGCAAGTCAGTAAAGATTACATTATTATTTTACCTTTAATTAACTAGGCAAGTCAGTTAAGATTACATTATTATTTTACCTTTAATTAACTAGGCAAGTCAGTTAAGATTTAAGATTACATTATTTTTTACCTTTAATTAACTAGGCAAGTCAGTAAAGATTACATTTTTATTTTACCTTTAATTAACTAGGCAAGTCAGTAAAGATTACATTATTATTTTACCTTTAATTAACTAGGCAAGTCAGTTAAGATTACATTATTATTTTACCTTTAATTAACTAGGCAAGTCAGTTAAGATTACATTATTATTTTACCTTTAATTAACTAGGCAAGTCAGTTAAGATTACATTATTATTTTACCTTTAATTAACTAGGCAAGTCAGTAAAGATTACATTATTATTTTACCTTTAATTAACTAGGCAAGTCAGTTAAGATTACATTATTATTTTACCTTTAATTAACTAGGCAAGTCAGTTAAGATTACATTTTTATTTTACCTTTAATTAACTAGGCAAATCAGTTAAGATTACATTTTTATTTTACCTTTAATTAACTAGGCAAGTCAGTTAAGATTACATTATTATTTTACCTTTAATTAACTAGGCAAATCAGTTAAGATTACTTTATTATTTTACCTTTAATTAACTAGGCAAGTCAGTAAAGATTTTTATTTTTTATTTTCAATGACGGCTACTGTCCCTTATACAGCTCGTTGAGTGTGGTCTTAGTGCCAGCATCGGGGTGTGTTGGTAAATAGACGGCTACGATACTATTGATGAAATCTTGGTAGATAGTGTGGTCTACAGCTTATCATGAGGCGCTCTACCTCAGGCCAAGAGTGTGCAAAGCTGTTATCAAGGCAATGGGTGGCTATATATATATGTGTGTGTGTGTGTGTGTGTGTGTGTGTGTGTGTGTGTGTGTGTGTGTGTGTGTGTGTGTGTGTGTGTGTGTGTGTGTGTGTGTGTGTGTGTGTGTGTGTGTGTGTGTGTGTGTGTGTGTGTGTGTGTGTGTGTGTGTGTGTGTGTGTGTGTGTGTGTGTATATAATCAAGAAAAGCCAGAGGTTAGGAATCAGGACTCACTCCTTCACATCAATGGTCTGGTCTTTATCTTTATCTGCTTCTTCATTCCATTCAGCAGGTTAGCAGAGTGCTGTTTCATGATACCAAACATCTAGAGGAGAGAAAAAGAGAGAGAGAGAGAGAGAGAGAGAGAGAGAGAGAGAGAGAGAGAGAGAGAGAGAGAGAGAGAGAGAGAAAGAGAGAAAGAGAAAGGTAGAGACAGCAGTAGAGAGCAGTAGAGAGTTAGAGAGGTAGAGAGAGAGAGAGAGAGAGAGAGGTAGAGAGACAGCAGTAGAGAGCAGTAGAGAGGCAGAGAGAGAGATAAGTAGAGAGACAGCGGTAGAGAGACAGCAGTAGAGAGGTAGTAGAGAGGTAGAGAGAGAGAGAGAGGGGGGTAGAGAGAGATGGAAAGATATAATTAAAAACAGAGCAAACCAGATTCCAACTCCATGCAAATGCCCATGATTTTGGATTGAGATGTTTGACGAGCAGGTGTCCACATACTTTTGTTGATTTCGTGTATATACTGCAGACAGACCGACCGACCGACTGACCATTTGGAAATTGCTTCCAAGGATGAACCAGACTTTTGGAGGGCTAAATTTTTTTCTGAGGTCTTGGCCCGATTTCTTTTGATTTTCCCATGATGTCAAGCAAAGAGACACTGAGTTTGAAGGAAGGCCTTGAAATACATCCACAGGTACACCACCAATTTACTCAAATGATGTCTGAAGCCATGACATCATTTTCTGGAATATTCCAAACTTAAAGGCACAGTCAACTTAGTGTGTGTAAACTTCTGACCCACTGGAATTGTGATACAATGTATTATAAGTGAAATAATCTGTCTGTAAACAATTGTTGGAAAAATTTCATTTTGTCATGCACAAAGTAGATGTCCTCACCGACTTGCCAAAATTATAGTTTGTCAACAAGAAATTTGTGGAGTGGTTGAAAATTACAAGTTTTAATGACTCAGATTTGCTATATTAAGTATATGTAAACGTCCCAGGCAGGTAACCTAGTGGCTAAGTACGTTGGACTAGTAACCGGAAGGTTGCTAGATCGAATCCCAGCTGACAAGGTAAAAATAATTTGTTCTAAATAGGGACTAACCTGAAAAACCCACTGGACCAGCAGTTCTAACCCACTGTTCCTAGACCAGTTAACCCACTGTTCCTAGACCAGTTAACCCACTGTTCCTAGACCAGCCCACTGTTCATTGTAAATAAGAATTTGTTTGTAACTGACTTGCCTAGGTAAATAAAACATAAAATCAATTTAAAAAATATATACTTATATTTATAATTTTATACTCCAGACTTCGACATTGCTCATCCTAATATTTCTAAATTTCTTAATTCCATTATTTTACTTTTTGACTTGAATTGTTTTGTTGTGTCTTGTTTGTTTACTGCTGTTGGAACAGAAACATTTCACTACACCCATAACTGCTAAATACGTGTTTGGGACTAAAACAATTTGATATGATTTAGGTTTGAGTTTATAACAAGTGATAATGAGTATAAAAATAGTTATAATGAGTTAGCAGTTTATAACAAGCTATAATGAGTTAATAGAGTTTATAACAAGCTATAATGAGTTTATAAAGAGTTTATAACAAGCTATAATGAGTTTATAGAGTTTATAACAAGATATAATGAGTTAATAGAGTTTATAACAAGCTATAATGAGTTAATAGTTTATAACAAGCTATAATGAGTTTATAGAGTTTATAACAAGCTATAATGAGTTTATAGAGTTTATAACAAGCTATAATGAGTTTATAAAGAGTTTATAACAAGCTATAATGAGTTTATAGAGTTTATAACAAGATATAATGAGTTAATAGAGTTTATAACAAGCTATAATGAGTTAATAGTTTATAACAAGCTATAATGAGTTTATAGAGTTTTTAACGAGCTATAATGAGTTATTAGAGAGTTTATAACAAGCTAAATTGAGTTTATAGAGTTTATAACAAGCTATAATGAGTTTATAGAGTTTATAACAAGCTATAATGAGTTAATAGTTTATAACAAGCTATAATGAGTTTATAGAGTTTTTAACGAGCTATAATGAGTTATTAGAGAGTTTATAACAAGCTAAATTGAGTTTATAGAGTTTATA